>NC_088848.1:9820725-9983225 GCF_904066995.2 Poecilia reticulata | reverse complement strand
AAGAAGTTCTCCATCCATCCATCCATCCATCCATCCATCCATCCATCCATCCATTCACTAATCCATCCATCCATCCATCCATCCATCCATCCATCCATCCATCCATCCATCCATCCATCCATCCATCCATCCATCCATCCATCCATCCATCCATCCATCCATCCATCCATCCATCCATCCATCCATCCATTTTCAATAAGCTATAGTATTATTTAAAAGTTAATTTATTCCAGTGACTCTTTTTACCAAAGAAAACACATTTTATCTTCTCACATAGATTGATGTTTCAAACTTGTATTTCTGTTAATTATGATGATTTTCCACTTAAGGTTTATGAAAACAAGACATTTAAGAGCAAATTAATAAAAATATGCTTAATACAAAAAAGTAACCTTAATAAAAAGGATGTTTAGTACATATTCTCAAAAGGTACTTTTAGTCTGACAAATAAGCCTCATTCTAATTTATTGAATATGACTACGTATAGATGAAGACAGTAAAAAAAAAAAAAAAAAAAAACTTAAAACATGTAAATATCTGTGGCTGATTATTTTTACATTTCAACAGTACTTTTTTTTTACTCTTCCTCCTGCCTGATACCTCCTGTCGTCTCCTCCCATCCAGGAGGGCGCGACGGCTGCTGTCCCGCTCCCAGCTGAGGCACGCCTGTCGACAGCCCTGCGAGCAAATCACCCTGCGCAGGGTCTCCCACGGACCCCCGCAGGGGCTGGTCCTGGCCCCTCCACACCCACACCCCAGCTTGAGGATGCGGGGCCCCATCGTCATCCACGATTAATCAGTCAAACTTCGGACTCTCAGACCTCCACGCTGCACCTGTTCTTTGAATACATCCTCGGTTCTTTGGAAGCTAAAAACGCGGTTTTAGCTCAACAACACGATTAAACACGCTGTTTGGCAACAGAGGGATGCGTTGATGAGCCTTGATGCAATAGAAACACAAGCCTGACTGATAACTGCTTCCTGTCTTTGACTCCCTTAGGAATTTGCTCCTACGGTATTCACGCAGGCGCCTGTTAATAAATTAGAACGTCACGGAAAAGTTCATTTATGACAATAATTTGATTCGAAAGGTTGATATACAGCTCTGGAAAAAAAATTAGAGCCCATTAAAAACCTCATTATTATTCCACCAAATATTGATTTCTGAACTCTTCCTGTTAAAACATTAGTATTGTTGTTTCTAAATAAACGTAAACTTATTTTCTTTGCATTATTTGAGGTCTGAAAGCTGCGTCTTTTTTGGGATTTTTTTTTTTTTTTTTTTTTTTTTTTTTACCATTTCTCATATTCTGCAAATAAATACTAAATTTGTATAGGGATTTTAGAGACATGTTGTCAATAGTTCATAAAATAAAAGAAGAATCTTCATTTTTCTCAAACACATACCTATAAAAACTGAAATCAGAGAGGCTGGTCTCTTAATTTTTTCCACTGCTGTATATTTAATAGATTCAATATGCACAATAAAGCATCAGCATTTGTTTCTGTTCATACCTTCCACTCAACTTTTAGATTATATGCTTGACCAGATGTAGTTTTGAAGATTGTGGCAAAATTTGTATTCTCTCATTAAGTGTGAATTTTACAAAAGTTACACCAAAATGTTATGTTATCATTTAAAACCGCTGACTCTTTGTTAGCTAGATCCTCTTAAGCTGGTTGTTCAGAGCGTTATGTCCAAGCATTTTAATGAAAGTTGAGTGGAAGGAAAAACTATAATAGCTGAAATCCATAGTCATTAAAATTCACATAAATAATTGCTTGAAATATATTTCTGTGCGCAATTAATCTGTGATACGACTTACTTTTTGAGTCCATTTATTACAATGAATGACTTTTTGATGATGTTTTGGTTTATTGAGATGCATCTGTGTGCTGTATATGAGTGCATGTGAGTGTGTGACTGAGAGCGTGTTTATCCCAGTGACATAAGGGAATCTGTGTGCTGTTCCTGTTTTTAATGGCTGGACATAACGACACGACTCTGTGCGATCTTTTGTTTTCATGGTGAATTCTTGTGAAGTTTCATCAGCTTGTATAAAGTTATTTTAGGACTGGGGAGTGGGAGGGTAGATAAAGATGGGGTGGGACGGGATTTCATGGGGGTTGTCTTTTAAAAAAAAAAAGACCAATGTTCAGAGCTGACATTGAAAAAAAGAAACTGCACTACGCTGAGTTCGGAACAGCTTTTTCTTGCTGCTTTAAACTGGTTAGCATGGGGTTGCGGCATTATGGGACAGTCAAAGTAAATCCACTGAAGCATTGCTGGGACCAGCCTCTCACAGAAACCAGTGTATAATAATTTGTATATCTCATTACAAAACTGTAACTTCTTCACATCCAATTTCTAACATGGATACTGAAGCACCTCATTTGCATAAAAATAGGGCATGGACGTGTCACACTGACCCTGAAAGCTGCAACTTTCAGTGCCTCGCAAAAGTTATCAAACCCCTTGAACAGTTTTCCCCACTTGTCATGTTAATATCACTAACTTTAATGTACTTCATCTGGATTTTATGTTATAGACCAACACAAAGTGGTACACCACCATGTGTCCAAATGGTGTGTTAGTTTTGATATCCTCTGACTTTTTTCCACTTGTTTGCTTCTCCCCCCGGATCTCTGCAGCTCCTCTGCTTATCTGATTAGTGCTCTCCTTCCCAGGTTGAATTTAAATGCACGCCACACTTTTCAGCCACACAAATTAGAAACCCTACCCTTCCTCTTCACAATCCTGCATTACTTTGTGTTGGTCAAAATACATGAAAGGTTTCCTGTCGTGTTGTGACAACACGTGGAAAACTTCAACGCGTTTCAATACTTTTGCAAGTCAACAAACCTGCAACTTTCAGAGGCGGAAAAATATGTGCAGCTTTATCAGGAGCTCTGCTTTTTTCCTTTCCTACGAGCAAACAGTCAGGTTTTACTCTGTTGCAGCGTTGCCTCCTGAAGTTGCCCGTCCAGCCTTCAGGTGTGTCTATTCTGAGTTTTGAAACTGGCATGTCTTTGACCGACGGGTCACATGATTTCTTCTCCTTCATTCAGAATGTTTCTGTTAGTGTTTCCTGTCTGTCATGTGTTGAATTATGAATATGCTGAGAATAATAAAAAGGGGCGGGGGGGGGGAAAAAACACAACGCTGCCAAGTTTTGTGTCCATTTCCTGAGTCACAGTGACATCCTAGCCCGTCTACCAGCCAGCTACTCCACATCTCACAGTCCGTCATTGTTGCTGCTCTCCAGGGGAAGGGACAGATCGGAGAGATGAAGAGAGGCTTGATGCATACTGCAGCCTGTCTGTGTGTGATTATACGTTGTAAAAATGCCCCCACAAAATATGGCAATTTGACACAGCGATGAAGAAGGCGACGTGTTCTCCGAATACAAATAATGCTTTTGGTTGCAGCTTGCCCAGAGCTGCCTCAGTCTCTGCAGGATCCTGTACATGCATACAAAGTGTGCCTGCACACTTTTTGTGACGTTGATTTTGTTCTTCATTTTCAGCTTCGAAACAAAACACCAAGTGTTTAAATCTGTACACACAGACGGAGTATGTGCAGCAATTTCAAATATACAAATCAGCAGTGACACAATACTCAGCAATCGTTTTTTTTTTAAATAAATGTAATTGAAACATTTGTTTTTTTTAATTGATCAGAGTGTAGAAGCTTCTAATTGTGCTCAAGTAATACTAAAATGAAAGCATTAATGCAAATAACATTTTGATACATTTTTGGTTAATATATATGTTTGTTCTTCATTCAGTGAAGTTACTCAGCAGAAATTTTACTCAAGTAACATGTTAATATCGCTCAAAAAAAAGTAAAAAGCATGGTGCAGTAAAAATACTCCTTTTGTTTTTTCAAGGAAATATAACTGAGTTATTGTAACTTATTACTACCCACCTATGACCAGAGTGTGTCGATAAGAAATATGCTAAAATCTGATGCTAAAATCTCTGAAAAATGTTTACATTTTGTCGAAAGAATGAAAGAAAAACGAAAGAAAGAAATTTTCCTACCAACAGAGTAAAGGACATTAACATGAAGCTCATTTCCAATCAAAACTAGCTGACAGAAACGGGTTTTTTTTCCCGGTTTTAGTTTTTGTTTTCGATCTGGTACTTGAAGGCAGCAGCAGAGCCAGCTGTGAGGAAAACCCCACTGAACTGTGTGACCACCCGGAACCCCCAACCTTATATGGTCTGTGTTGCCAACCCGAGACAACTGACGAGAAGGTAAAGCCACTGAAGAACACACACACACGTCTCGTGAGGTCAGGAATTATTTTTAAAGCCAATTTCCGGCCGGTGACGGCGGAAGCTCCAGTGGCGCAATCGGTTAGCGCGCGGTACTTATATGACAGTATGCAGCAAAGCAATGCCGAGGTTGTGAGTTCGAGCCTCACCTGGAGCAGAGTTTTTAACCTTAGTTCTCCCAGGTAACGTGAACTCATCAGGAGCCAATGATGAAATTAAACGACACTCACAAAGAATGGAACTTTAATAAGCGAGAATTTATAATTTCCATTAATAATTAAATACACAGACATGAAACATGAGCATGTAATTAATACAATACATTCATAATCATGTCCAAACATTTTAAATTTATGATATTTGAAGTTCTTCAAATATCACCAAAATTTGAACCCGAAACCCAAAACATTTTAAAGATTGTTTTCTACTGATGTAGAAAACCTTTTTATGTTTTACTGCAATATTTTATTTGACAAAGTGAAAGTAATTGGGAAGTGGAAAGAAAATCATATTTGGTTTTATTAACTTTTTTTTACACATAAAAAGCGTGACATGTCTCTGTATTCAGACCTCTTTTATCTTCCACAAAATAAAACCTATTTAGAAAGCCCTCTTATAAGTGGAAAAAAAAAGTCAACTTGTGCATAATTTGTCATTAACGGCTGTCACTGACAACAGAGGGTTAATAAAGAACATTAGCCAACAAATACATCATAAAGATCAAGAAACACAGAAGACAAGTCAGAAATAAAGTTATGGACAAGTATAACACAGATTGTACGCTTTATACATATAGAGAACAGTTCAATCCATCATCTGAAAATGATGGATTGAACTGCAAAATGTTCATCTAAACATTTTGTCTTAAATGTAGAATACTAGAAAAACTAAAGCATCACCTAACCCTTAACACACCATGAAAAATGATGGTGGCAGTAAGATTGGACCTATCCTGGAAGAAAACCCACTGGAGGGTGAAAAAGACAAGAACAAGAGCCAAGAGTTATAGTAGAGTGGTTTAAATTTAAAGTATATTTGTGTTCCAGAGTGGCCCAGTCAAAGCCCAGACTATTGAGACATAGGCTAAAACACCTCAGAATCTTTCTGGCTTGTGGGTGGGCGTGTTGTAAGAAAATAAAACAATGAAACATCATTACAGTCAGTTGTTCTCCATCTATATCAGAGGTTGCAACTTGTGGCTCTTGTGACCTCCCATGATGGTTCTTGAAACCTAAAATATTAATAAAATTCAGATTCTTTAAAGAAGACAACGCTTTATCTACTGTAGGGATTTCTCAAAAATGATCAGTTTTTATTTTCTCAAAAGTTCATGTAAAATTTGCGGCTCTAAACAGGCTGGAGTGTGGGTCAAAATGGCTCCTTGGACGTGAAGGTATCAGCCCCACCGGCTCAGTAGCACCCCCTGCTGATCATCTGTTGGAACTGCTACTTAGAAATTAAATCAGTTGACCACCACTAGAGGGCGATATAGCTCCATCTAAAGCTTCCCCGCGGTAGACGGAACAAAACCATGCAAACCTAAAAATCAACACTTAGAATAAAACTGCACAAGTTTCCACAAACTCACTTAATCAGATTTATTTATATTAATCCAATTAGAGTTTTTTTCCAATATAACGCATATGGACTTTCTCTAAAGAATCCCAAATCTTTGAGGACTGCTCACTTCTTTCGCCACATCCTGTAAATCTGGCTAACCAAAGACACTACCAATCATTTTAATCTTTCTTAAAGGCGTTCTTTCATTTAACCTCTCATGCCCGTCAGCTGCTAAGCACACATCCGTGTCTGTAAGCCCCTGCAAAGCTGGGAATGAACAAGCATAAGATTGCAGTAATGATGTGACCCAGTTGTCCTGGGTGCAGAAAATGAGAGTGCAGATCAGGGCCTGGTACGTCCCTCTCCTTCCGGCCTGAGACACAATCACAGGGCATTTAGCAGCAGGGTGGGTGTGCTGTGGTGTGTTTAAGCTCACCCAGATTCATGTAAGCATCAGATTTTATGTGTGTGTGCCACTTGTTGGTGTTCTGGATTAGATTTAACAGTGTGCGTGTGTGTGTGTTTTTAATTTACTCTCCTCAGCCGCCTCTTTAAGACACCCTCCCCCCCGTTGCCCCAACCAGATCCTGAAAGGTCACCAGGTGGTTGAACAATCACACAGCACACACCCCTGACGGTGGGCTCAGCGGGCCACTTTACTCAATGAGAAGCTCGGTAATTGGAGCGGCGTAAGCATCTGTGGAAATAAGTTTGTGTGTCTGGGATTCGAAAAGGGGGACAAAAGACAGAGAGTTTAATATTTGGGATAAGCTGCGATTGAACATCCTGAGATCAGAGCCGGAATGATCAAATTCTGCCAGTGATAATCCCTCATCTTGGAAAATTAAATACCACTCTCCTCTGCTCACACACACATAAACCCGCTCAAGGTCTTTATCTAACATGTGTCTCATAACCCCGACTCATTCCTCAGGGAGCTGTTCTGATATCTGATGAGTTTTTCATTAATAAGACACAAGTCTAATCCTGAGGGAGAAGCACAAAATGACAACGGATAAGCCCCGCTTTGGCCACACAACACAGTTTCACTCAGGGGCTATTACAAAACATCTTTATACATGCACTCGTATTATAACTTAATCTGCGCAACCCAGTTTTATTCAGCCCAGCCAGGATGTATTTCTGCAAGTTGCTCACAATAATGAAATGTATGTGATCTTTAAGTTCTGGGTATTCTCGGGGATACAGACCATCTCACAGGAGGCTGAAGGCGTGAGTTCATCTGCTTGTGTTGTCTAATCTGAAATAAAACTGCCACTTAAAATCAGATTCATACATCAGTGTTATAATGCAGCACATGATTTATTTCAATCGTTCTTTTTACAACAAAAACTTTGTCAAGACAAGCTTTACATGAAAAAAATAAAAACATAACACAAAGAAGCATTACTTTACAGTGGCAAAATAAAGAGAAGCAATAAAAAAAGTTGTAATCCAGACTAGCTTCAAACAAACGGGTTTTTAGCCTTGATTTAAAGATACCGAGTGTTTTGGGAGTTTCCTGGAAGTTTGTTCCGGATTAGTAGAGAATAAAAACTGAATAGAACCAGGAGACCTGAGTATTTTAAGCTATTTATGAATTTATAATCTATTCTCTGAACTGCAGTGACTTTAAAACTGGGCTGATGTGCTCAATTTGTCTAGTTTGAGTGAGAACGCGAGTTTCCTTTGTAACTAACGATAAACCCCTGGATGAGTTTCTCTACCTGGGAAATTAGTCATTTAATCCTGGAAATGTTCTTCAGGTGATAGAAGGTCAACTTCAGGTCTGAGTCCATCACTACACCAGACTTCTGGCCTGATCTAAAATAACTGAAGCTGTGTGCTGACTCCTCTTTAGGTCCAAAGATAGTAACTTCAGTTTTGTTTCTGCTTAGCATAAGAAAGTTATAGCAATTTGTTCTTAACTTTAACTTAACGTTTGATTTGGTTCATAGTCACCTGATGACATCGTAATGTTGTGTATCATCTGCATAGTTAAGGTAAGTAAATCTTATTATTTATTGTAATTTGAGCTAGCAGAAACATGTAGATTTTAAATAGAAGGGGCCCCAAGATAGAACCATGGGGATCCTCACATGTGACTTTCTGTCCACTCTGATGAAAAGTTACCTATTGACACAAAAAAGTCCCTGTT
Organism: Poecilia reticulata; assembly: GCF_904066995.2. Lineage (NCBI taxonomy): Eukaryota > Metazoa > Chordata > Actinopteri > Cyprinodontiformes > Poeciliidae > Poecilia > Poecilia reticulata. Next base: position 9,975,226 of record NC_088848.1, on the reverse strand, counting down.
CTTTAAATAAAACTCAGACCAGACCTGATTACAGCTACGTTCCAGATTCAACAACAAACAAAAAAAAAGACATCTTGATGATCTCCAAAACTTTTAGGAAAATATTCCATTAACCAATGAGACAAAAAGGGACTTTTTTGAAAGGTTTGATGTCTTCTTACATTTGCAGCAAAACTGACAGCATTCAGGAAAAGAACATACTGGGTAAACGTGATGATCTGAGGCTTGTGCTTCTTAATAACCTGACTTGCTGTTATGGATGTATCCGTAAATATTTATTCTCCAGGCGAAAATCTTGAAGAAAAATGTCCCCCTAATCAGTTTGTGACCAGCAAATTCGCCTCGGAGTGGCTTAAAAACACCTTTTCCAGTGGTCTACTCAAACTACGGCGTTAAATCCGATTAACATCCCCTGGCATGACTTTAAACAGTCCCTTCATGCTTGAAAACCCTCCAATGTCGCTGAATTAAAAATAATTCTGAAAAGAAAAGTGGGCAAATATGCAAACGACTCAGTCAAGTAATCATTTGTGGCGTCAACGGTGACATGAGTTATTACGTTTAGAGGCAATTCCTTTTTCACCAGGATTTAATATTTTATTTATATGTGTTGTTTTGCATTAATAGTATCATAGAGGGAAACAAATGTGAAAAGCACATTATACAAACCGGAATAAACATGGATTTAATTATTCGGGACTTACTACAGATTCTTTAAAACACATTTTGTGGTTTAACCATTACCACTGTTGGGAGACTCTCTTTCAAACCTCTTATACAATCCACGCTGCATGTAAGTGATCGGACGCTCGTTATTTACTTCAGGACGGGGAGATTTTCTATAACAACTTTCAAGCTTAAAAAACAATCGAATGTTTCTCTAAAACGCCTGTGGTGTGTTACAAACATGTTTTCGTTTATGACCAATATTAAGAGGTTAATCGATTTCGGCCTCGAAGTAGAAAGCTACTGTTTAAAGGTTTACTCCGCCCGTTCAGAGATCCTCCGGCGTACGCACGAAAATATTACGAGCGCATCACATATTTCCATCACACACAAGAAGTTTGTAATAGACCAATGAAAATGTGTAATAGCAAGGGGTAGAACTAACTGACATGAGACTCAGCCAATTAAACGTTGTTTTGCCCAGAGGTTTCAACCAATCACAAAGGAGATGCCAAAAATAGCACCTCCTCTTGTTCAGCACCCAAAGTCGAAGGATAGCTCTGGCCTTTCAATGGAAGAAAGTGCTAGATTTGTCAGTGTTGTATAATATTATAACCAACTCTCAGGTTTCATATTTTGTTTTGGGGCGATCGCGGTTTGTCTTCACCTGTTGTGAGAGACAAGAGCTGGCGTCCAACATGCGTAAAAATCAACGCTGTCCAAGCAGGGAACCGCCGAGAAACGAATTACCGCCGCTCAACTGAGGCCAATCTCGATTTATCTTTTTTTTTCTTGAATAAGGAAACATTAACTCAGCTAGCTGGCTAACGTCACTTCTGCGGGTAGCTTGGATAACGACATATCTTCAACTTGTATCGAAGCCAGATAGCCGGGATTGGAACTTCACTCGCACAGCGCAGGAGAAAAGGTAAGTAGCATGTCATTAGCTCGAGTTTGACAACCCAAAGAGGAGCTAACATTAGCATGCTAGCTAACGTTAGCTCACATTAACACAAGAGCAAAGTAGGCCTGTGAGCAAAGGGAGCAGCGTGAAGTGAAGTGGAGTAGAGGGGAGTTCAGCGGATTGATATTTAGCACAGAAACGCCAAATTCCTCCAACTATTTGCCCATTACTAAATAAACCGTGTTGTGCATAGATGTTAGCGTACATGTACACTACTTCCTAAATAAATCCTGGACAAATAACTTCACTTCCGAGTGATTTAGCTACCGTTAGTGAACCTGACAAGAATATTGAACCAATCACAAGTGAAACAAAGTGTTTGGTCTGGTCCCAGATGAACTAATCTGGCTGTAACAAGCTAATGACAAGTTTGCGGACTCAGTCATTTGAGTGTCTCATTATGGCCATGTGACGTTTGCTTTACAGCCTGATGTTATTTGTTGCCGTACATCATTTTGTAAACTGCTTATAACAATACTCCCATGTAACTTAACAGTATTGCTGTATCTGTTCTGCAGAAGATGGTAACGAAGAGTATATGCTATAGAATACCACAATGCACCTCTTAATGGGAATTTGTGAAATTTTCAAATGTTGTATGTCAAAATAAACATTGAAACAACAGAGAAAAAGAAAAAGCAATCAAGATCAGCATTTGTAATTTTAATTCTGCAATGATTTTTTTTATCATCATCATCATGAAGTATAAGACATTTAAGCAACAAGGACATTTAGATTTATACGACATCAAATTACATTGAAACTTGTACAACCAAATTCCCATCTAAGTTGCCATTTTCCAAAAATCTTTATTGGCCTAAAACCTTCAAGGAACATTTTTTTAAGTGTGAAAAACAAATATAACTTAATTAACTGGTAATAGTTTTATTTTTCCAAAGGTCATATTGGTTAGTGTACAATATGAATTTCAGTCATTTTAAAAATAACCATTAACAAAATTCTGCCTCCAAATAAAATCATTTTACCTTGCATTTTTTAATTATACATTGAGACAAATTGTAAATTTCATTGTTGATAGAATTGAGACCTTTCTCTAGCTATGTTGTCACTGGTACATTTTTGATACAGGAGTCTAAAGAACAGACTATTTTGTTAATTTTAAAAACTATTTTATGTTCCGGCAAATCCAAACTGAAATAATAAAGCACATCCATTTCCTAACAGGGATTTATAAAAAGATAATGAATGGTATACTGTATATGTTTAAAATCATGTTGGAAGTTAAAACTTCAACCCTCTGTAGCAAATAGGGATCAGGTTTTAGTGGATACTGCAGCAAGGAGTAGTAATATACCTAATGGTATATAATCAGCAAAACGTAAAGAACCAAAGCGACTCCTTGGTCAACATCGTCTCTACCACAGTCTGTGTTCAATCTCTATGGTCACCAACTTGTGTGTCCTATACACTTGAATTGACAAAAATGCTTTTACTAGCGTGCAGTGAAGCTCTACAAAGCTCTGCTAATGAGCTAATATTTGAGCCAGGTGTCTGAAGCAGAGAAACATCTACAAGTTGCTGGACAATGAGGACTATAGTTTGATACCAATGCTCTTCTTTTAAATCAGACACTCGCCACAGCACCAAGTTGTAGGTTTTGCAAAAGATTTTCTGTTTTATCGTCTGGACCGAGGCATATTAGCTTTAAGAACAGCCAGCTGGATACAGCCATATTACTCTGGAGATGGTCAAAAACAAAAAATGTGTCAGCCTCTTTCTTGCAGATGGAAATGCTGCCTGTGTAATTGCCGTTGTGATAATACATATTCTTAACGATAGAAAGCAGTGCAGTCAATTTTTGCAGGTCACTTGTAAGCTGTGCTAAGCTAACACCTCTGCTGCCTAAACACATGCCTCGTTTTGTGCGTTCTTGTTCAGTGCGAAAAGGAAAATAACAAAACTTTACGGAGTCAAAAATAACCTTGGTTTTCCTTTTAGCAAGAGAGTCACACAGTGCTGTATACAAGTATAGTATATGTTCCAATAAAAAAATTATAAAAAAAAAAAAAACTACAGTTCAAAATCAAAACATTGGTGTAATAAAAACATAAAGCAATATAAGTAAATAAAATGTAGAATAATATTACAGTTCATTATAACTGAGAATAAAACATAAGAAAAAGACTAGCTATAATCTGGCATTAAAAAGATAGGACTTTAAATTGTTATAGTAAAAAGGTTAACTGTTTAAAGTAAAATATTGCCAATTGGGAGTTTATATGTATATCTTCTGTATCATTAACTTCTCTAAATCATAACCAAGAATGTGTGAGGGATTACAAATAATTTTGTTCATAAATTGGTGTACATTGCTTTTACAGCTGTTGATATGCATTGTCTTTGTGCGTAGCCCTAAACTACATCATAACCTCAAACTACTTGAACTTTGTTCATGTTTGTTCTTTCTTTGTTTTCCAAGAACCTTTCAAAAGTTGTAATCGGTTGAGTACAGTTCATCTCTTGAAGGTTAGATAAGAATTTGCAGCCCCAGCTATTCACACATTTTTCATTTTTCTGTGCAACATAACTTCATAGTCTTTGTGGAAAATTTGCCTGTTCGCTAATTTAATTAATTAATATATATATATATGTATAATTTTTTTTAGCATTTCCAAACTATTCAAAAGAAAATGCAGCTTGGGGAGGTTAAATACTTGTAACAGAAATGCCCAAATGTAGTCATACTAATTTAGTTGTGCTTCCTGCAAGGCTTGTTGCGTAAAGTGTCACTTTATATTTTATTCTATTATATTCTACCTTTTAGAGCAGTGTTTTTCAACCACTGTTCCGCGGCACACTGGTGTGCCGTGAGTGATCATCAAGTGTGCCGTGGAAATTATTCAATTTCACCTACGGTACCGTATTTTCCGGACTATAAGCTGCTACTTTTTTCCTAAGCTTTGAACCATGCGGATTGTAGCCCGATGCAGCTTTTCTGTGGATTTTTCTTCAACCACCAGGGGGCTCTCTAGCAGGAAGTGAATCTTTAGAAGTCAAAATTGTAAATCAAAAGAAGAACGTGCTAATTTTCATTTAGAACAACCACATGCTAGCAGCAGTCACGACGGATAAATGTTTTCAAACTCATATCATGCAGCTTTTAAGTTGAGGGCTGTCGATCTGGCACTACAGGAGGGAAATAGAGCCGCTGCATTTTAGCTCGGTGTGAACGAAACCATGGTTCGGCTTTGGAGACGGAGTGCTGCGTCCTTACAGCAGATTTATTAGGACGCCGCCCTCTGCTGGGTCCTAATGGAAAACCGAGAGCAGCTTCCATCTCCCCTCAACCCCCCCTATTCAAGAGACTTTGATAAGAATGACTATATATGTAATATAGGCGTCTACAGAGTATTTTTGTTTACATTTTTGGTTGGTGGTGTGCCTCGAGATTTTTTCAATTAAAATAATGTACCTTGACTCAAAAAAGGTTGAAAAACACTGTTTTAGAGCATTTCTTTGCTCAAATGATTTGTGGGGTCCAACAGGGCTTTGTCACTGTTCCTCTATAATTCACCTTACATATTTAACCTTAAGGTCATACGATTCACTGGCATAACATGATCATCCTATGCAGATGATACTCAGATTGATCTTTTTTGTTCTCAGTGAACCAACTATCCAAATGACGGCACTCTTCAACTTAAGTCTTGGATGACAAGGCTATGAGAGCGACCCAAAAGAGTTATGAGGATTCAACTCTCTCAATTTGTCTCAATATTTTAGACTTAATTTAAATATCTACAAACCATTTTTAAAAAACGGTTTGTTTTTAAATTCACTGACAAGTAAAATCTTTGCTAAAAAGACTTTTATCTGATATAATGCCAAGTTTGCAGCTGACTGTTTTACTGCCTTTTGTTTCCCTAAACTGATCTTGGATCTGTGAGCCATTTCATATCACAAGCCTATATTGCAGCAGTGTATCATCACGGCGAAGGTTTATGGTGTATGTCATCATCAATTTTGTATTATGAGGTGCTGAAATGCAGCCACCCTGCTCACCTTCTCCACTATATCAAATTGCGATAAGGTGCACAGGTGAGCAGAGCATGACATCAGTCTGTGCTCTGGTTGGCAGATGCAAGAGGAGCTCAATAGCTGATAATCTCATCTGAGTCAGCTGTCAATGGGAAAACACTGAGAAGAGTTTCCTTTAATTAATAACAAGAACATTGATAGTTTCTATTCTCTGGATAGAAACTTTTCATTACTTCTCTTTTCCCACTGTATCATTGTTTATATGGAGTTATGTTTTTATCATGTGAAGCTAGACCTGTCACAATAATCAATAAATCAATTAATCAGATGATAAATTTAAACAAGTTCAATAATTTCCTTTGGCATGATTTATTGTTTCTCTTTTTAAATTAAAGGCTAATTAAAATGTAAAATTTACTGATCTTTTAGAATGTGTTCTTGCATTATTATTTCACCATTACCGTTATAATTCTTAAAAATGGTCTCAAAACGACAATATTATCATTTATTGCAATATCGTCTGGAACAATTTATCGTCCAGCAAAATGATTTATCGTGGCAGGCCAACGTAAAGCACTTTGTACTGCTTTGTTGCTGAAATGTTCTCGCTGCCTGTGGGAGTATTGGCTACGGTCTTTTAGGTAAAACCAAATTTTTTGCTTAATTCCTAAATTAATTTGAAAAAAATTAGATTTCTAAGTAAGTAGTGAAAATCCAGAATTCAGATTCTTAAAAGTTAAAATATTACTTTAAAAATGTGATTAAATAATTATCTGTATTGCAGACATGTTTGATTGTTGTGTAAGAATGGCGACTTAACATTTGTTGAGCAGACTGAGTGTAAATGATTCATTAAGAGTTTCACTTTTGAATTAAATTTAAGCACTGAAAAAAATTAAGTTGGTAATATTCTGGTTTGTTGAGATGTAAGATCCTATGTTGGTCTTTAAGGTCCACGTTGAATAAATGGTGGATCAAAAGAAAACCTTACAGATACGAAGAACCCTTCTGTTTTAGTTCAGGCTTGTTGTATCTTTTTAAAATGCTTGAAAATATTATTTACTTTGAGAATTATTCAGTTCCATTTATTTATTTATTTTTTATCCAACGGACTCAATTGGCTGATATTTGAAGAGTAATTGTGCCCTCCTTAAAGCGTTTCCTTCAAGCTACGTAATCTGGAATACGTAGCTTAAAAAGATAAAGTGCCACTTATTTTGTTTTCCTTGCAGTGAGTAAAGTGTATAAACTGAAGTTCTGTTATGGTTCTCGCTGTCTGTAAACATTTAAATACACGTATATCAGCTTGTTTGGACTCGTGCAACTAAACTGACATCCCTTTAAAATGCCACTTGAATGTCAAATGGTCCAAACTGACATCCTGTCTCAATAATTACATTATCTACGTAATGTCATTTCGTTGAAGCACCGTTGCAGGATTTCAGTGCTTCATTAGATGCCAGGTTGACAACAGTTTTGTCCCTGTCACAGTTTTAACTGGTTTCTGTGAAAGGTTTACAATGTCAAGGGTTTGCAATGTATTTTTAAGTTTCTTAGGTTTAATTCAATGGTAAATGTGATTTATAAATGTCAGTTCTCTTCCTTGTTTTGAGTTCAGAGCACTGATGTCTGTTCTTTGGAATTAATTTGCTCACGTTGTACAATGCAGCGCAATTTTTTCTAAAGTGTATTTTTATTTTTATTATTGCCAAATACTGCTTCTCTGCTGTCATTGCGTCTTCACCCATAATCAAAATCTTGGAATCCTTCTGGGATTTTCCACAGAGGACTGATCTTACATTCAGATAAGATTAGTTATTTGTTCAAAATGGAGATTCCTGTGTTAGATCAATAAGACTGGCTGGAAATCTAGATTGAGGTCAAACGTGCCTCATTTCAGTTTTGACAAATCTTTACACGCTGTGCTTCTGGTAGAGATGCACCGATGCGTCACTAGATTTTTAGATCTTTGTAAAGATTGTAGCTGATTTCTCTTGAAGAACAATGACACAAGATGTTAGAAAAGCATTCAAAGGGTATGTCAAATTCCAGGCCTGCATCCGTAACTCTGCGTTGGCCGGGGAAGTTGCGTCTTTTGTCTACTATGAAGATCGGAAATGAGCGGCTGTATAATTGGAGGATCTAGGCCCCAGATTGATTTTCGCCCTTACCTCTAAGTATTTCCTCTTATCTCTTCAAATCTGTGGAAAAGATGGACGCCTTTGGATTTGACCAGCCTTTATTTGTGGCTTTCAACGGATGCAGTCCCTGAATTTTGACACACCCAAAGTAATTGGTTTTGCCCTCCTACCACAAGCGGTCATTGATTTATCATTAAAGGAGCAAAAGTGGCTTCGTACCATCTTATGTGAGAGCAATTCCTCATGACTCTCATGACTGAGAGGTAAAGGAATTAATGAATCAACAAAACAAAGAATTAGAGTTGGTCTGTCTATGGTAAGAAAAAATACTGGGATTATTCTTACCCCTAATAATCTGTTTTAGATTTAATTGTGATTTCTTTTAGAAAAAGAAACTATTATTCCACATCAGGTAGTAATCTGAATTATATTTTATTACCTTCTTTCTTGTAAATGTGTTTTAAAAGATGCATATTGACCATTGGGATTAATTGTTTTTCTGCGTGATGCGGTTTTGGGTCTTGTAACATTTCTTGCAGGTATCGTCTTGTCTTGGGAAGCAGCTGAATTCCTGTGAGGTTTAAGATTATGTTAAAGATAATTTGGCAAGATTTAAACCATCTACTTGCACTTACCTCTGGGAGATTCAGGTTTGATTTAGATTTTTGAAAAAGTGAGCACCAAATGTTGTAACATACAAAATTGAGGAATTAGTCCGGCAACATCCTTTGTTTCTACAGTCAAACATAAGTGTCAAACACTTAAAATTTTTAGAGTACATTTTGTTATAGGATGTTTATGAAACCGCTATAAAACAAAGGACCAATCACACAACCTTGTGCCAATTCAGGGTTTCCTGCTTCGAAGTTCAGTAATTCAACTCTCAGTATGTCAGAACCACTCAGAACATCACAACGAGATGTTCTGTTCCCTGGGCTGCTTCGGACACACTGGTGAAACGTGACTCTGAGTCTCCTCTCACTATCCCACCGGCTTCCCAGGGGTTGTTAGTTTAATGCTGCATTCATGTGGTTCCTTTTTACTGGGTAAACATGTAGAAATGCCGCATGGTCACGTCAAAATTATCTGGCATTTTTTCGTTGGATATTTCAGTCAAAATATTGAATTTAAGACCTAAAATCTAACGTGTCTTGGGGAGGGAGAGATTAAAACAAATACTTTTATTGTTTTGCCAAAAGAACATGGCGTAACCTTTGAATTATGATCCAGAGTATATCAGTAATTAGGGGAAATTTGGTTTGAAACACAGTGACCCAGATCTCAATGCAACGTTTTCCCACATTGGTCCTGCATGTATCAGATACAACCCGCTTCCAAAAGCTTTCTATATTTTATAAATATTTCAAAATGTAATTCAGTGAGTATTAATACAGCTGATACAAAGTAATCTTAACATTTAACTGTCTTTTTAAATTCAGAAGATTATAAAATATTTTTGCCTTTTATGGAAAGATGGTCGGCCATCTTGATACAAGACAAAATTCAGGTTTGTAATAAAATTGATTGATTGATGAGATCACTCATTAATCAATGACTTACATCTGACGTAAAAATGGTAGAAAAATATTTGAAATATCGGTTCAAATATGTACCCAAAAACCTACAATGTTGAAAACTTTAAGAAGTAAATTGTGGTCAATTTTTTTATTCTAAAATTTGGCATTAGTTTGTTTTAAATGTCAGCTTATTGGCTCTGCTCTCTCAGCGTGTAGACGACTGTCGTTCAGCCTTTTCTTCCAGGTTTGCTTCAGCTCGTTTACAGCGACGGCTCGTATTTTCTGAGCAGCGTTTGGATCCTCTGCAGCATTATGTAATCTGTGACGTTCCGCTTCTCTCTTGAAATGCTTTTTTTGGCGGACGCGAGTTTTGCTCGTTGGTGTTGGTTTCGGCCTGCGGTTGCAACACTGGTGACAGCAGTGACTGAGCCTTCCTCGTTCTCCTCTGGTGTTTTCTGGGGTTTCTGCCTTTGTACATGTCTGTTCGCATGATTTCCCCTCGCTCTAAAGGTGTTGTGAACAACCAGTAAAATCTCACAGTATCTGTGTGTCTTTAGCAGCCAGCCTGACACCTTTCTGGTTCTGTCGGCTGCGACTGCTTTAACGGACGGATGATGCAACGGCCCGCTCCTCTCGCTAACCAGCAGCTGAGTGTGCGCGCCTCTTTTTTAGGAGTGTGAGAGAAAGACTTTTGGGAGAAAGAAGGGTGGGGAGGGGGTGTTGCTGAATGAAGCTCAGGCTGGATGTTTGCACTGTAGGGTGGGCGGTTGCTAGGCAGTGGCAGTGTGTTTGTTTTATTTTTAGAGCGAATCACAGCTGGTCAACGTTACAGAATTGTCTTTCTCTCATACGTTGCACGTGAGTGCAGCTCCACATTTACTAAACAACACTAAAAACTTGGGGCAACATCAAACGGCGAGCCTGAGAATACACTTTTTCTTTCTATAACCGTGCGACAGGAAGGCGGCAGAAGTATGAATGGCCCGTCCCTGCTGTCTCACGCTGGTCGTGAAATGTAAGCCGACCTGCCGTATTTATAGAGCATCTTTTTCTCGCACACAGACCGTGACGGTGCACACATGCGCAGACGCACACAAAAACGCACACGGCGTCCTGAGAAAGCAGCCGGAGTCATTCCCTGCATGTAACGGCCTTTTTTGGGCACACGCTTGTCATGGCGCAGTCATGCTCATGTGGGAAGTGAAGCTCTGTGAAGAATCAGCGTCTCATCAGGGCGGTTTGATTATTGTTTTTGTTATTATTATCATACTTTTTTATAGACTTCCTGGTCTTAGTATTGCCAAGCAAGCGACCTCTAAGAATTTTTACTTATTCTGTGTAGAACACAAAATATTTTTGCCAGTTGGTAACGAGATACCAAAAACCCTGATTGCTTATTTGGTTATTTTTTAAGCTTAACATTTTATTAGCATTCTTACTGGATAGTAAAGTGTATTGGACCATTCTTCAGTTTAGCACAAATGCATTTTGATTGTGATCAGGAGGAATATATTTAAATTTTAAAATTTCTTAAAAAATAGGTTAATGCTTTGAAGCTAAATTAAGTTATCTTGTGATTGTTTAATTTTCTTCTGGATTCAAACCCGCAACCTCAATCACATAACCTGCAGCACATTTATTTGATTCTCATTTTTAGAATAAAAACTTCTGAATCTTCAGATTTTTTGTTGTTGTTGTCGTTGATATTGTGATGTTATTACTGTTTTTTTGCCCAAAGTATGCTTAAAAAGTATAAAATTAGCTTTTAGTTGTTGTTTTTTTCAGATGTGAATACATTTATTTAATACAATTTAGATACGACAGGACATATTTAAGCACAACTGTTCACACCTGACATTAAAATCCAGATTATATAATGGATATATATTCATCTCATTACTAGTGTGCTATTGGTGGTGCTTAGATAAAAAGACATGTTTATTTGATGATGTAATGTTTTTCAAATGTTTCTATAAATTAGGGTGTCAAACCCATTGTCATTTTGGACCATGTCAAAAATCTGAATGTTCTTAAAGGGCCAGTTGTGCCAGAATATATTGACAAAACCAATTAAACTATCAATAAATGGCTGTTCCTCCATGATTTTGATTGTTTTAGTGTTCGTTGGAATCAAAATTATAGATTTTGTGGTACCAATTTAGAAATGTTCGTTAGCAATTTTTACTATATTTGCGCTAGGGCTGTAGTGATGCAATAATCTCACAATACGATACACAATATTCTGCTCACGATACGATATATATTGCGATATTCACCAAATGATACAATTTAATACACTTTTGCGATTTTCTGAAAGATTTTAGAGGGACAGAGTAATTTTGGTGTTAACTGTTATAGAGTTGGATTGAATTAATTTAACTGAAAACTGATTAAAAGCACGAACTACACAATACCTGGCTCTGGTTGGACATGGACACAGACTTAAAGTCGACAGCTGGACAAAATGAATTAAAGAAGTGGTGAGAAAACATGTTTCTTTTAATTGAAACAGTACAAACTGTAGCTTACATGCATTTGTAAAGTAAATAAAGTGCGCCAAGTACCCTGCTCTGAATAGTTTGATACCTTTTTAACCTTGACACTTGACATCTGAAGGAATCACTCTAAGCCTGATGACCTAATCACTCTCCCGGCGAAGCAAGCAGTGAGTGAGCAAGGTGACAGTTGGATGTTACGATACTTGCGGATGAATATCAATTTTTTTTTCTAGGAAAGAAAATATCGATATCGCAAAATCGATATTATTACACAGCCCTAATTTGCGCTAATGTATGATGTTGTGTAACTTTTTATTACTCGCCGTATCAATTACAGACTATGACTTGACATCAAGTAAAGCATAGGCAGCAATTACTTAAACTCAATGTTTTTGAAAAACTTTGAGAAAATTTGCAGTAAAATCAGGAAAAAAATGTGGAGAGATTTGTTGATTTTGTGTGAATTTTGCAGATTTGTGAAAAACTGGAAGGGACTTATTGATGTAATTTGGAGCCACATAGAAAGCTGCAGCGGACCAGATTTTGTCCCCGAACCTCGAGTTTGACACAGGTGCTGTAAATCGTCACACAAACCCCAAATAAAGGGATTCAGACGGTTGTTTTGTTCAGGCAGACTTTTATTAACATTTAGTTTTAGAAATCTGGTCTCAGGCTGGTTTCAGAGAGGTGTTTTTCTGTGCTCCCCTCTGTCTGTTTCAAACGTTCTCTGCAGCGTTTTTAATTTATCTGTAGAGACGGAGGTGATTTCCAAATTCAAAAGGGGCCTCTTTGCAGCTTCTTGCTTGGTGTGATTGTAGTTCTGGGCCTCTGGTGCTCCAGGTCGGCTCCAGCGCTGCCAGGATCACTGCTTCTGTCCACAGTTCATCTGGAAAGTATTCACAGCACTTCACCTTTTCCACATTTTTTACAGCCTTAATCCAAATTGTATAAATTAACTTCTTTCCTAAAAATTCTACACACAAATGTATGACAATGTGGAAATGTATCAAAAAGGAAAGTCAAGAAATCATATTTGTTTGGAAGTTTTACAACAAAGTTGTCAAAGTATTGCTAGCTTTTTAAGGATTTCTTTTTTGTAGAAACCTTAAACTTTCTTAATTAAGCACATTATGTTTATGAACACTGCTGTCCTTAAGTTTTTATAAATCCTGAAGTTGCCTCAAGTAGCTGAGAAGCCATTTGGAAAGTCTCTTTCTTTTTTCTTTTTTTTTTTCTTTTCTTTTTACCATTGAGATGATTATATAAAACACATACCTGGACAATAAAACACGCAGTGGAAACATTTCCAGTCATGAATCTGCTTTACCCGAGCCCAGAAATCCACATTGTAGAAGCGGAGAGCGATCATTTTGACAGAGAACAGGACCCAGGGTGTACAGACAAAATCTGGGATGTTCTTCGGAAAGCCAGGAAAGCCACTCCTAAAGAGTGATTTAAGAATGCAAAAAAAAATTATATAAATCTCTAAGCAGGCATGATTTAAAGGATAAAAGTTTGTGTATTGTAAATAATTTTATGCAGTTTAGACAGTTCAGTGCAGAAAGATTTTTTTCTATGATGTTCAGACAGGGAAGTAGCAGCATTTAGGATAAGAACAATGGATCAAACTTCATGTACTACTTGATTTTTGAGTCAACAAATTGTATAGGGCTGAAACAATTCATTGAATTAGTTGTGATGAATTGATAATTGAAATAATTGTCAGCTAGTTTCATAATCAACTAATGGGAGTACAGAGACTCAAGAAAAAAGGCCATTTGCTGAAAGCACAGCAGTTAAGCCAAAGCTGCACAAAAGATATACATATTTTTGATTTAAAATAAATAAAAATAAAAAAAAAAACTTTGTAATAGACCCAAAACTGTAGTGGCAGTTTCAGCTTCACTAGGTGTAAATTATGTAAAATAATAAATAAATAAAAAATCTCCTCTTGCTAGCCAATTATCCCAATAATAATCAATGCACTTAACTCTGTATTGATGTTAAGTCGAGCAGAAAAGGCCAAGCTTTCCACTTGTTGATGTTGGAAGTATTTTTGTAGCTGCAGATTCATTCTTTGCTGCAATTAATCAAGTGTACATGAAAGGAATGCTTTATTATTATTGCATTTCTGGCAATAAAATGTTTACTTCTTATTATTTTTTAAAGAAAGGACTTTAATTATTTGTTTGCATAATCTTTTTCAAACATTGTATAAAGAGTTTGTAAAAGAAAAATCTGCAGAATGTGCTAATTTTTATATCAGTTAATCATCAGAATAATCTATAGCTAAAATAATCGCTTTGTACATGTATGCTTATGGCACAATGGTGTTTTGGTGAAATTGACTCGGATTTTAAAATCATTTCTTTGCAGGCGATCGTATAAAAGTTTTCCTCACCGTTTTTCCTCCTTTGTTTGTTCTCCAGTTGTAGGCAGCGATGGGTGCGTTCCTGGACAAGCCGAAGACGGAGAAGCACAGCGCCCACGGCGACGGAAACGGGCTGCGCTACGGTCTGAGCTCCATGCAGGGCTGGCGGGTGGAAATGGAGGACGCCCACACGGCGGTGGTGGGCCTTCCCCACGGACTCACCGACTGGTCTTTCTTCGCCGTTTACGACGGCCACGCCGGCTCGCGGGTCGCCAACTACTGCTCCGGGCACCTGCTGGAGCACATCCTGTCAGGAGGCGCCGAGTTCGGATCGGGGCCGGGCTCCGTGGAGGGCGTGAAGGACGGGATCCGCTCGGGCTTTCTGAACATTGACGAATACATGCGCAACTTCTCCGACCTGCGGCAGGGCCTGGACCGCAGCGGGTCGACAGCCGTGTGCGTGCTGCTCAGCCCCACTCACCTCTACTTCATTAACTGCGGCGACTCGCGGGCCGTGCTGTGTCGAGACGGAAAGGTGGGCTTCTCCACTCAGGACCACAAGCCCTGCAACCCCCGCGAAAAGGAGCGCATCCAGAATGCTGGCGGCTCGGTCATGATCCAGAGGGTAAACGGCTCCCTGGCGGTGTCGCGGGCTCTCGGGGACTACGACTACAAATGTGTGGATGGTAAGGGCCCCACGGAGCAGCTGGTGAGCCCGGAGCCGGAGGTTTGCGTGTTGGAGCGGGCGGCCGAAGGAGACGAGTTTGTGGTTCTGGCGTGCGACGGAATCTGGGACGTCATGTCCAACGAAGAGCTGTGTGATTTTGTACGATCACGACTATTGGTTTCTGAAGATCTGGAAAAGATCTGTAACTCGGTGGTGGACACCTGTCTTCATAAGGTAAGTCGTTTTTAACAATTAGTATCTTCTCCTATTGAATACAGAGCTTTGCTGTCTCTTGAACGTACGTCTGTCACAATAAGCAATTAATTAATCACATTATTATGAGCTTGATCATTTATATTTTGGTCATTATTATTTTTTGAAGGGCAGTTTTTGTTACAGAGACCTCATAATCCATTTTATGTATAGGTTTGGTTGGTTTTCGTTCCTTTTTATTTTTGGTTGCAGAGTTTTAATTTGGATATATAAGCCTCAGGAGCTGCGCAAAAAATGTCACAATGGGACAGGGGGGAATTTCCAAAACCAAATAAAAATTTTAAAAAACCTGGCAAAAACGCACCAGATCAGTGGGACCACACATCCACACAAACTAGAATGTATTTTCTTGAGATTTGTTGTGAACCTTTCCCATTCAAAGAGCAACAAACTTTTATTATTTTCCACTTCACAAACTACTTTGCATCAAATCCCAACAAAAAACATGACATTTTGTCTCTGTAATTTGTGAAAAAGTGTGAAAAGTATGAATTATTTTAATAAGTCACAGTGTCTTGGGATAAAAGTTTATGTAGAAAGAAATTTGCATAGCTTCCATCGGACCTTACCTCCTAAAAACAGGAGTCTCCTGGAAATAAACTGTTTGTTGACTGAGCCATCTGGGAGGAGGTTTATCACCTGCATTCGTGCTTAAAATATATACACCAACCTGTTCTTCCTAGTTCCTGTCCACATCTTGGACATTTCACTGTCCACGTGTCTTTAGCTTTGCGTCCTGGGCTCTCCAAGAACCAGCAAGCGTACAGCAGATGAGTTATTTTTACCTTACTGGATGGGTTATCTCAAGTATCAGCCGCACAGGCATAAATCTGCTCTGCTGTCGCTACCTTTTGTGATGTAAGTGAAATTGGACACTTTCAGAAATCTACTGTGACCACACCGAGTCCTTCAGTGTGGTGAGAAGTCGACGCCTTTGTTTTTTTTGTTTTGTTTTTTTGTTTGTTTTTTTGCTGCTTTGGGCTCCATCTTCCGTCGCTTGAAATTGTCTTGAAAAAGGCAATTATGATGATGTCTAGTTTGTGTGTTTATTATCTTGAAGACTTGAAAGAAACATTGAAAGGCATTGCAGAAGCTTTTCATTATAAAACTATAGGTAAAAAATAAATGACTGGTCCACATCTCTACAGCACATCAACACTTACTTTTTCATAACTTTGTCGACAAATTATGATTTCCAGTTATGGTAAAGCGCTCACCTTTTGATTCTCAGTGATCTTTAAGAACTGTAATATAAAAAAAGACAAGAGCAACATTTAAAACAACAGGATTCTTCCAGTTTCCTCTTTTTTTAATTGGGTTTTCACAGAAAATCAAAATGAAACTCCTTAAAACTCGTAACTTAACCTCAAATAATTTAAATGTTGAAATAAATATGAGGTAATAATAAAATCTAGAAGTTGGCTAGATTCCTGATGATTTTTTTTTTTTTTTTCGATTATCAGCTGGTGTAAAAACTAATAACTCCCAATTTTTATTTTCATTTTTGGTCTGTAAACTAGTCTACACACATACGGGTAATTCTACAACACCTTTGTTTCTGTTTTATTCAAAACTGCAACCTTTGTTATAAATCTTTAGTTTAAACTAATAATTTTTATCTATTAGGAGGCTAAGAAAATTTGACAGACTTCAGTGAAAGCCTGGTCGGTTCCTCTCTTGTTCCTTTGCAGTGTAACTCATTAAGTTGATGGAAAAGATGTGAAACCATTTTCAGCAAATTAAAAAAGAAATCTAAATTGCTATGCTCAATAATAAAACAAATTCTGTTGTTCAAAAATACTTAATTTACTCCAACGGGAAATTGGATGTTGTAACTTATATGATCCAAGTATCTTCAATGAATCGTGGAAGGATCTCTGGTAGCAGTCAGTGTCGCAACAAATCTGAAAACGCTTCTGCCTGAAGACTGTTGGCTTATGATGGTCTCATGACTATCATGAAATTCCTCACCAACACCATCAGTCGTTTGCAGTCACTGCTAATCCACCTCATTTGCTTTTGCCACTCCTCTTTAAATTGTCTGTACGGAGATTTTATGCAACTGTGGTCATTTATGATGCTCGTTACAGTAAAGCGCAGCACTTCCACGGAATTTTAGTTGTAGCTCTCAAAACGTGCCACAGCCTGGCACGGATTAAATGTCGGCTTTAGGGAGGGGTTGCCGCTGCATGCCACTGTTAAGAAGGAAGCTATGTCGGATTTGTGAGGCAAGACAAAACAAGAGCAACGTTGCAAAACAGCATTTAGAATAGCATCTCGGTTTTGTTGTTTTTAATAACCTGTGAAAAACCAAAATCGTAATTAGGAAAAACTGGATTAACTCGTGTCTTAGACAGAATGTTTTGTCTCCTGATGTCGATTGCCTCACATTCACAGGTTCTGGGTTGTTTTATTTTCCATGCAAGCAGAGAAAACTCCTAGTCGGGTTCAGTGAACCAAAACCCTGTTATTAAAGTTTTCTGTTTGCATTTGCATAGTACAAACTTTACCCCGTGAAGCTGAGCTTGTCTTCTCTCTGTCTGTGTTTCTGCAGGGAAGCAGAGACAACATGAGCGTGGTGTTGGTGTGTTTGCCCGGAGCGCCTAAGATCTCAGAGGAGGCCATGAAAAAAGAGGAAGAATTGGATAAATATCTAGAAACGCGTGTTGAGGGTCAGCATTTCAAACACACTCGTCCGCAGAGACGCACGTTATTTTAAACTCTACATGTTTTAAGCCGCTCTGCTAATTATTGCTGACGCTACACTCAATCATCTACTTAAAAAAAAATATAGCAACAAAGTGACAATTCATATAATTGAGTACATTTTTAACAACTTTAAATAAAAAGTATTGATTTAATTACCGTCGTTCGTCACACACAGAAAGTCATCTGCCAGCTATGTAACGCCACGATGCGCTCCGCGACCCGTTTGTTGCGACGGGGATTTTCCTGTTTGTCCGTAAAGCTACACTTATGTCAGTCCACTACAGCGCAGCCGCCCGCAGCATTCAGCCTGTCCGCTCACCTCTTCCCCGCCATTCGCTCTGAACCAGGAGGAGAAAGGCTGCCGTACCCCAAGCATCGCGTCAGTCAATTTAAGGATGCTTATTCATCCCCTCAAAAGCAATAAAAACCCAGACATTATCATCAGTCGATATAATCCTCCCAGACCAAACTGGAAAAAGTGGACGTTATGCTGCTAGCACTTAGCAACAACTTATAGGCGGACGTGACGGCGTTGCCCAACACAAATAATGACCCGTCCGGAACATGGTGCGCTAAATAATAAAACGTAATTTAACGAAGATTCGAGGCGGATGAATTTTTCTTGAGGAATTTTAATAATCGAGGTAATCGAATCATTCAAGGAATCGCTGCAGCAGAATAAGAACATTCTGCTTAGAAATGTTGAGCTGATGGTGTTTAAACAGAAATAAGTAAAGTTGTATAAAATCAGCCTACTATACCAAACTTCACAGGCAGCAAGTGTTTTTCTAAACATCAATTTAGCACAGTCGCACTTTTTTGAGTGTACAACCAATTTCTTCCCCTTATTGTTTTTTTGATTGATTAGCCTTCATGGGGGATAAATCGTACACCTGACTTGTGCAATATAACCTCAGCAAAATGACCACAACATCTGGCCTTACTGTGTCCTATCTGCTTCTTTTGCTTGCAGAGCTGCTGGGAAGCTGTGGGGAGGACGGAGTCCCTGACCTGGTGTCTGTCCTAAGGAATATCGCCTCAGAAAACATCCCCAACCTTCCGCCTGGTGGAGGCCTGGCCAGCAAGTAAATATAACTGAGCTGCATGTTACGAACGCACACAGCAGATCAGGAGTAGATGCAGCCTTGACAGTCCACGTTTTAGGTTTCATTACTTAGAAACTTGTCCTCAAATTGATGAATAAACGATGATTTCTCTGGACTTTTCAAAACACCAGCTGGCAAATATTGATGTATTTCTGCTAATGCATCCAGTTTATACATGCTATAGGCCTGTCACAATAAACAATAAACCAATTAATCGCATGATAAATCAAAAGAAACTCAATTGTTTTCTTTTGCTTGATTCATCGTTTTTCTCTTTTCTCTTTCTTTTTACCAAAAACTGGATGATAAAAGTTTTCACTCTGGTGTTTTGGTTTCAACTAGCCCTTCTTTGAAAGAAATTTTGTATACAAAGACTTCATAATTCATTTTATTTGTTGTTTTACATTGTTTTCTTTATTTATTTTGGATATTTAAAATGTCTTCTAGTTCAATCTTTAAACATTTATTAGAATTTAAAGGTTACTGATCCTTGAGAATGTGTTCTTACGTTATTGTGCTATAATATTACTTGAAAATGGTCTCAAAGCAATATCATCATTTATTGCAATAACTTCTGGGACAATTTATCACCTGGCAAAATTTTTCGTGACATGCCTACTATGGCATTATTGCTAATATTTTGTTCGATATTAGCAAAACAAGCAACAAGCAAATGCAGAAGTGCTTTTCTTCCCTTAAGGAATCTATTAAATTAATTTGTGTTTAACCAAAATTGATGATTTTCAGCATTTGAAATGATTAAATCCCAATTAATAAATCTGTGAATATGAGCTCCTATGGAAGAAAACTCGTTTCAGAAGTTAAAGATGTTGAGTGGAAATGTATTTTTATGTATATGCTGGATTATTTTTTGTGATAGCACAGCACAAAGTAGCGTAGAACGTTGAAGAGGAAGAAAAATATGTATAATTTTCCACTTTTTTGTGAATAAAAGTCTGAGAAGTGTGGTGTGCATCTATATTCTCCCCACCTGAACCAACATGTTGCCTTCCACTTCAAAATTTCAGCTCTACCTTGTGCTGGTTTATCACAAAACATCCATTGAAGTCTGAGGTTTCAACCTGACAGAAGTGTTTAAAAAATTCAAAGGATGTTTAAAATTGAAGGTTTTGCATCAACATGTTGATGATTTAGGTAAAAAGTGTAGCGATAAACAGATAAACAAGGTGGTTGTCGTTCTGAGCAGAACACGGACCAAAAACGACACAGCTCCGCATTTTCAACTGAGAGTTTTACTTCCATTAACCTCTCAATCAATACACATTAGTGAAGAACGAACAGAGGTTGCATTATGTTGGGTGACGATCTTCCCCAGGGACCAATGTGTGTGTGCTTGTTTTCTGTCTGCAGACGCAGTGTTATCGAGGCGGTGTACAACAAACTGAACCCTCACAGAGAAGAGGAAGGGGTGAGTTTAATGTTTTCTAAATTACCTCCCAGCTCCACAGCCTCCAAACACACACACACACACACACACACACAAAACAGGACATCCATCTGTGTGCGAGTGTGTGCTGTGTGTTTGTGCTGCAATCTGAACGAGATTTCAGCAAAGATGGGTGAAATTAAATCATCTGTCTCGCTTCTATGTTCGATATTGAAGCAAAACGCGCACAAAGTCCTTTTGTAAGCCTTCTGAATTTTTCATTTACAATCGACGTGAAAGTTGTGACACACTGAGCTGATGGTGGGTTGTTGGGAACACTTTGAATGTCTTTGCCGTTCGATTCACCATCGTCAGTCTTGTCGGACCAGGACGCCGTATTTAGAGTCTCTTAGCTCTCAGCTAAGTCCACAAAGCACAAAAAAATTCAAAGCAATAAACTGAAACTGCTTCTACTGGGGTGTAACGGTGCAGAAATTTGTGCTAAAAATGTTCTGTGCCTATACCTAGGAAATACGGAGTTTTATTGTTTGTATGCGGAACTAAGTGCACATTGCAAAAAGCGGCACCAAAACAAAACAGAGAGTCCTCTATGGGCTAACTAACCTTTAGCTAATGTTTAGCTCAGCTATCTGAGAATATTAAGGATTTGCATGCAGCTACAGAAGAGAAAGAAAGTGAACTGAAACACAACTTTGTCAGCATGCACTTCTTGAATCAGCTAAAGTCCAAATCCGGCTTCACGGAGCGTTCAGCCTGTCCAAAACGCTGCACAGCATACGAGACGCAGCAACTCACCGGTGCCGTTTCTAGACCTTCTGACCAGAAGGGATTTCTCAACAGCTTTATTTTTACGGCCCATTTAAGTACATCCAGTAAACTGAACTGTCTAAATATCAAAACAGCTCTAAAGTGGTTTAGACTTGTTTTATTCTCAAATGTCTGCACAGTTGGGTCAAAAAGAAATCGTAAACACTGTTGACCATTTTCAAATGGTTTTATTGTTGTATAGTCAAAACAAATCTCCTGTCAGTTTTGCAATGACCACCTTTCGTTTCTTCTTGACTGATGCAAACCAAAAACATACAAAACTATGACTTTAAAACAAAAGTATGCATCGAACATGGATTTTTGTGTACTGGTACACCATGAGTTATACCCAACTTCGCTGAAAACATGTTGTATATTTAAGAAAATGAATTGCTGATAACCTTACTTCATTCAATTAGTTTTAGTTGTGTTTTCATCGACGTGGTTACAGTAGGAAGCCTCTATTCTAACAGGAAGAAATCTGCAGCATAAACATTTATCTGTAGTTGGAAGAGGGGAATGAGACAGAAAAAAAAACATGCAGGACTATTTGTGGCCCAGCAATGCCTGTGTCAAAAAAAACAAGAAAAAAAACAAGAACACAGGAGTGCTTTTTATGAGAAAGTTGAGTTAAAAGCAGAGGTAGGAAACAGACATGGGTAAACATGGTAGCCAGCAGTACTTCCTGTGAGGATAAACAAAGAAAGTAATCAGTTAATTAAAGCAATATCTCTGTTATTGACTTCACCCAGGAAATAGACATGGATAAACACTGAACCATTAGACCAGACTTTTCTATCTAACGGAAAAAACTGATGAGAATTACAGAAACTATTTCCAAGACACATTTTGTCTCCTAAAAGAGCTGGTGTGTGACAGTTTGAGGTTTAAATTATCTTCTGGTGTTTTGATTATAACATTTTTTCATGTTCTAATGGTTATATTGAGACGAAGCAAAAGTGAAAAAGAACGTCTCGTTTTTAATTTGTAAAATTAGACGTCGTTTGGGTCAACTTTATAGTTACAACATGCAACATGTAAAATCTACATTTATTGTGTAATGCATTTCACTAAATTAGTGTAACAAATCAGTTAATTTATGTTAGTAGTCCATTTCACACATCACATTTATTTCTGTTATTCTAACTTTGACTTTTAGCCAAAAAAAACACAAAATTCCTTTTCCCAGAAATAAACAAAAAAAAAAAACAAACAAAAAAAAAAAAATATATATATATATATATATATATATATATATATATATATATATATATATATATATATATATAAATACATTGACATATTGACATTTGCCAGCTGGTGTTTTGAAAAGTCCAGAGAAAACATTATTTATTCATCAATTTGAGGACAAGTTTTCTTTTTTGTGTGTTTTTTTTGTGTTTTTATGCAGAACTGCTATGTTGTAACATCAAGTGGAAAACCATCAGAGCAGCATATTAATGGAAGGTTTAGTGGAAGAAAAACTGCTTTGGACAAAAGTTGGACATTCTACAAAGACAATATGTTTTAGGTCTGGCCTCATCTAGCATGAATTACTGCATCAACGCTTCATCTTCCTGTTACGCATAAATTATCTTTGGGGTTTAGATCAGGCGTGTTTATTGGCCAGTCAACTTCTCTAAAGTTTCCTGACAAACGGCTGCACTGACTTTTCTTTGATAAGGCCAACGGCAGCTGGTGATGATTCGGTTCCACAAAAATCTACTCTTCCTCTAGACTCGATTAGGTTTTGCTTCACAATCCTGCTGCATGTGCACTTTTTTCTACTTCGGTTTTTCCTTCCACTCAACCTTCTATTAATATACTTGGACACAGTGCTCTGTGAACAGTCCACATGGAAGCTTGGAAGTTTGCTACTTTATTTTGAGTCGTATAAAAAGGGAAAAAATGCATATTATACCCCTTCCACTGCAAAAACACACATTCTTCCCAAGTATTTTAATTTTTGTTTCTAGTGCAAATATCGTAGTAAACTTGAATTAAGACAAACTAATTTAAAAGTAACTCATCGTCAAGATATAGGAACTTGTTTTAAGTATCTAATTCCTTAATATTGACTTATTTCAAGTGTAACAAGATATTTGCACTAAAATTGAGTCCAAATTTACGTGGTAAGATTTTGTGTTTTTACAATGTAGATAAAAATGTAGGTAAAAATGGATCAAAGAAAAATATACATATATATCCACTTGCACACTGCAAAATCAGAAAATCTTACCAAGTGTTTTTTCGTCTTGTTTCCAGTGCAAAAATCTCAGCATACTTTAAATAAGACAAATTAACTTCAAAGTAATTTTTTAACAATAAATACAGGTTTGTTTTAAGTAAATAATTCCTTAAAACTGATGCAAAAGTATTAGCTCAATTGGCAGATTATTTCATTATAACATGACATTTTCCCCTGGTTATAAGTTAATTTATCTGCCAGTGCAACAAGTACTTTTTCATCATTATTAAAGAATTATTTGCTTTAAAAAGCCTCTACATCTCGCTAAAAACTTCTAAGTTAGTAGATAAGATTTGCTGTTTTTGCAGTGCAAGCAAATATTTACAATACATTTTCTGAGTCATCCAGTTCATTTTAAATATAATTAAACATAAACAACAATGGCTTTAGCACGAAAAGCAGAAGAAACTTATTTTCAATTGAATTAGTAAAGCAAATTAACTTTTTGGTGATATTTCGATACACATGTACAATCATTACACCGACGACTTCATTTCGATGAAAAGTGTGTGAAAAAAATCCTTTCCTCTGGGCTGCCCCCTCTCCAAGCTAAAGCTCGACACCGGTTCCGACCAAAATCAGCTGTTGTGTGCCTGCTTGTTGGATGAAATGAATGCTCTTATGTGTTTGAACATGGAGGCTGTGTCTGACGCTGGCGTGTCGCCTCAGGGGGGAGGAGAGGAGGAGGAGGATGAGGAGGAGAGTGAGGAGGGAGGTGGCAGCACAGCAGCTCATCTGATGGAGGCTCTGCGGCAGTTCCGTCTCCACCACCGGGGGCAGTATCGCACAGTGCTGGAGGAGTCTCTGGCCGCCTACCATCTGCGAGGGGAGGGCACTGTCGAGGGCGCCGGGGAGATCAGGAGGACCTCTGACGACGGCGATGAAGAAGAGGAGCAGACCGACTCCCCGCTCTCGCCCCCGCCCTCGCCCGCTGCTGTGGAGGCGGAGGCCGGCCAAGATGCCCCGAAGCCTGATATCTCCTCTGACTGAGCGCGCAGCCAATCATCCACCCTCCTCCAGGGATGACCTCACTCCTCTTTCCCCAGCCACAGACCTTGACTAGGCAGATTGGCCATTATTTTTTGTTAATTTTCTCACTAATTAAAAAACATTTAATAATCATATTAAAATAAAAGCAGCCTTTCTGTGTATTCAAATTCTGTTTCCAACTCTCCACCGTTTAAAGAAGAGTCTATTTCCTTGGTTTGTAGAAACCAGTCAACCGTAATATGTTGGTTGTTGCAGAAATCAAAGTGAAACTTCCCAGTGCTTACTTTGGGCTTACATTCTTCCTTCCTCCTCCTCTTCCTCTGCACTCCTTCTCTTTCCCTCACTCCATAATTTACCCAGAACACAGTTTGTCTCTTTGCACACCAGAAAATGAAACTATTATATGAATAAGTGAGTAAATGTAGCTCAGAGCGTTCGAACAAAAGCTTTAGGTGGAAAAACATGAAAGCTGATTTGTTTGCAGGTGCGTTTAATCTGTTCGTAGATCTTATCTGCCCTCATCGACCTTTGACCTTCTTTTAATCCAAACTACATGGAGGGTGAATGCAGATACCTGGTTAGCAGAAAAATGAACAAAGCAATTTATTTGCGAGTTACAACACATATAATGCCTTTCACATTTATTAGCACCCCTTGGTAGAGATGTGTTTAAACGATTTAAAGTTTTAAGAAGGAAGTTTTTAATAAAGCGCTTGGTTTTCTACTACATTTCATTAGATTAAAGCATTTAGAAAGATGGATGTTTGCCCGTTCATTTTTGCACAGCAATCATCCAGAAACTTTGGTCTTCTCTTATTTTCTCTCGTCAGCTCTTCCCACCGGTTTTCTACAGGATTTGGGAGAAAAAGGCTGATTTTGGATCGATATTCTGATTAAAAAAACCAAATGAATGACACATTTTCACTTTACGAGGAATGGAGTCCACCAGATTGTTATTTAGAAGGAAAAACAGACCCGCAGTGTCACAGATCCCCCACTTTACTTAACAATCAGCATGAGTTAATTTTCTACGACGGAGTATTGGGGCCACATTAAGAAAATATTCAGAAAAGATTACGAGAAGAAAATCTCACTTTCTTCTCGTAAAGTCAAAATACGAGAATGAAGTTGTAGTATTACAAGAATAAAGTCGCAATATTATATTATTTCCGTTCCTCCTTGCGTGGCCTAGCAGGCAGCCATTAAAAGAAACTACAGTGTGTCGCGTCATATTTGTTCCCTACTGCAACAAAAGGCTTTTGAGAAGTTCCTAGAAAGTGTTCAACTTAAAGAAGGGTAAAATAGAAGAATGCTTCAATTTTTAGAGATTTTACCAATAAGTGTTGATAAATAAAAAGATAGTAACATGAGTAGAGATTTCTCAGTGTGAGATTTAGCTGCTGTGCTGAAGTCTTGAGGGTTTTTAAACATCTTCATCAAGGCGGGTTAATAAATCTGGCTGCTAACATGAAACATGCTGCTGTGCAAGTCTTTGTCAGGAAATGTGTACAATCCCTCTCTGCTGATGTTGACATGGAAAGATCAAATTTATGTGAAAGATAGCTTTAGGTCGGTGCAAGATAATTACAAGCATGCAGTAACTCCTAACTCTTCATACATGAAGCATATTTCTCTCCAGGCCTTTCACTTCTGTAACTCTTCAGCACTGGACGCTTCATCTAAAATGTTTACTCTTCTTTAAATGCAGCTGGTCGGGGAGTATTGTTTGTCCGGTAATGCACGCACTGCAATTATCCGCTCAAAAGCACTTAGCAATCCGAGGCAAGATTTATGCTAAAACCGTCTGTATGTGTGTGTGTTTATGAATCAGCTGTTTGTATGTGGGACCTAATGAGTCCTGCAAGAATGACACAATTATCAAATAAAAAGATTCAAAACGCACCGCTCCAGATTATTTGCATTTTAAAGGGTGTTTGTATCAGTGTGTTAGACGTGTGGCCCTGCATCAGATCAGGCATCTTGTGCAGAATCTTGACTAATTCAGTAATTTGATGGAAATGACTCGGGGGGGGGGGGGGTTTGATGCAGGGCCTTTTCCTCACTGTTTTACTGGTATTTTTCAGATTCCTTATCTAGCTGAATGTGACTTGACTCCGTGTTTTGTGTGGCTGTGTATCTAGTAGATATGGTGCTTTTATTCAAAATGGAAGAGCAAAAAATATTCCTAATGCTTCAATACTGAAAAAACTTTCAGACTATTATATTGTTCTCTGTTGAGATGATTTGTTTGTTTGTTTTTTATGTCTGATTCACCAATTTTTATTCACTTTTGCGTTTTTTTTATTTCTCTCCATGGTTTACAAATGTGTGATGCATTGGGGATTATAGTTCTTAATTGAAACGCACATTGTTGGTTGATGCATTTAAAGATGGAAAATGGTGGCAATTCTGAGTTTTTAAGCAAAAATATAGAAAAATGTGTTCAACTCTCATAAAACCAGATTTATAAAAAAAATACTGCATGGATTTATTTGGTTTGTTTTCCCAAATGTGCTTTAATATTAATTATTGGCAAAAAAAAAAAAAATTAAGGATATAATGTTAGGAAATTTTATGTAGCACATTTACAACAACCTCACCTGACCAAAGTGCTTCACAACCTCACAGGTTGAAATGTTGCAACAAAATATAAAATTAAGTTTGGTAATAAATATTAAAACAATTGTAAAACTTGGCAGAAAATAAATACCAAAAACTAATATGAATAAAATTAGTACGTACTTAAGTTCAGTTGTAGCGATTCGCCAAAAAAAAAAAAAAAAAAGTCGAATGAGTGAGGTATCAACATCCACCCTTTTTTAAAAATTATATTTACTAATAACTGAGATTTATCATGTATAAAAAAAATTTAAATTTTTGGAACTCATAAATTCCAAAATTTTGTTTGGAATTTCTCCAAACAAGTTTTTTCTAGAATATTGTTGACTTTTGACATTGTAGCAAATTTATGACTTTTTCTTTTTTTCTTTTTTAGAAATTTCCACACAAAAAAAAAAAAATTCTAGAAAACTTGTGAGGAAAAATATCAAATTTTCTGAGTTTTTTTTTTTCCTAGCAAATTTTGGACTTCAAACTCAGACATTTTTACGTTCTTTTCTGGAAATTTCCTGAATTTTGTTTCAAATTTTTGACTTCTCAATCTCGGAAATTTTCTTTAAAAAAAAAAATTCTAGAAAATTTCTGAGAAAAATCAAGAAATTCCTAAGTTTATTTATTTATTTATTTTTATTTTGGCGGAAATGTGCTTTTTCCCCCCTCCTATCTACAATGACCCTAAAATGACGCCGTAGTTTCCCCTAGTATGTCTTTAAAAATACTTTGAACTTAATGGTAGCCTGCGCTCCATTCCTGGCATCTGGATGGTAAACCTTGCAGGTAAAACTCTCTCCAGTTTCCTCCAGTCCCTCCCCGTTTCTTTTCTCAGTCTGACAGTTCTGATTCTCTGTAAGGTGAGTCAACTGAGGTTCTGGATGTGTTGGGGGATCATCTCCAAATATGAAGTAGAAAAATAAACAATAGGTTTTTGAGTTTAGTAGAATGAGTCCTAGCTGCAGTAACAAACCTAACATTTGTCTTTCTTCCTGTCTTTTCTGTTTTTGGTCCGAACCCAGAGTGCCGTCGACCTGGACGACCCGTATTAACCGCGTCAGCACCTTTCCCGTCTCTTCCCGGTGATCCGAGCATCCACCAGGAGGAGGCTCGTCTCTCCATTGCGCCGTGTCTTTCTCCACTAAAAAGACGACATGCAGTGTGTGCTGGAATGCGTGTGTATGTGTTGGTCGTGCATTTGTGTGTGTGTGTGTTTTTTCGCAGAAGCAGGACAAAAACAAAAAAAAAACAACAAAAAAAACTACAACCGAACACACGCATAACTGCTTGAAACCCCCCTTGGAGGAAAAACCGAATCACTCTTCCAACAACAACATAAAAAAGAAAAAAATTGTATAGATTTTACGAACTGAAGCGTTTTGACGGTAGAAACTGATTTTTACCGTTGGATTTTATTTTTTATTTTTTTGTTTTGTTTTCTTGAATGTTGAACACCTGACGTCACAATGATATGAGGACCTATCGTGCGCATGTTTTTTTGTTTTTTTTTCTGTGAGCGTGTGTTTGTCGGAGAGAGGGTGTGTGTGTGTATGTCTGTGTGTGTGCATGTGGGAGTGTTTAACTGAGGGCCAAGAGGACACACATGACGGATAAAGACTTTATGTAATTCTTCACATATTTTTGTGCTCTAACACCCTTTTGCTTCTTCCCTCTATTAAAAAAAAACACACTCTCTCTTTCTCACACACACACACACACACCCCTTTCGCCCGCATCATTTCCACCCGTGCAGGTATAAATGACGTGCCACCGGCGCAGGGCACTGCATGAGGACTTGGGTTGTACGTGTACAGCTATGCGGTTTTCTAATCATCATCCTCAGCGGACAGTCATTGGTCGAGGCTGACTGAACCTGGAAGCTCTCTGGACTCTGATTGGCTGCGTGAGAATTGATTTGGATTTTATTTTTGCTGATCGAATTAGGACAAGATGACGATAATCATGGTGGGGAAGGAGCGGGGAGTGAAAGAGCGGATGTTGTAACACTGGTTGGACTTCCTCGACATCGTCTGAGACGCAGCAGACTATCCTGACGGAGGAGGAAAAGGCTTTCTTTCTTTTTTTCTTTTTTTTTTTTTTAAATGTTGCCCATGAGGTTACTAGTTGCTCGCTGTGTAGAGTGAGTGAACTCCCAGTTTTAACCCTGTTCCTGGTTCTCAGACTGCATTGGTAATGTTTGTATTGCTGTTGTTTGATTGCACTCACATTTGATTACAGAAAAGCGTCTATATATGAAATAAAATACCTGCCAAGGACACAGCGGCGATGGTTGTGTATTTGAATGCAAGACGGAACGTCTCCTTTGGGAAGCTCAATCAGTTTGAAATTTATAGAAAAGTTGCATCAGTAAATAAAAAAATTTACTTCACTACATACAGTGATTCGTATCAAGACTTTATTTTTGTTCGCTAATGAAAACCCGAATTTCAGTTTCTCAAAAGAATTTAAAAATGATGTAGCAGCAATTTAAAGCTATGTAACGTCTGTGGAATTTTTTTTTTTTTTTTACATATTTGTTTAAACTGTCACTATATGAAACAAAATGTGCGAAAAAATGTAATGTCTTCTTCCAACGCTCCCAGTTCTAACTAGAAACAACCAATCAGAGGTGCTGATTCATTACAGGCCGTTTCTCCCGTACACGAGTGTGATTGACAGCGCTAAGACCCTCCTCCTGGCTCTGATTGGTTGATTTTGATCTGGAGTGACACATTTCTTCAAACTGCAGTATTAGCTCAGGGAGGCAAAGGAGGAGATCAATCTTTTCACAGATTATCTGTCTCATAACATACCGTCACTACATGGTGACAGTTTTAATGAATATATAAAAACATATTTTAATAAAAGTTACACACTGCAGCTTTAGTAAAATAATACAGCAATGTTTTGACCTTCACATCATATGGAAGACTAACCAAATATTTATTTGTGGAAGGAAAAAGTGTGAAAAAGGCAGCACCAACTTGTGGTATGACCTTACACAGGCTGCTCATTCTATAAAAACTGATTAATTAGAAAATAAAACGTAAAAGATTCATTGCCGGTCATGACAAATGTTTAACGATCTGAAACAGGTGAGCACGACAGAAAAGCAACAACAGAACAAATTATAATCTGTAAAGTGTTTTTAATGAACTGCAGGAGTAATTTAATTTTTAATCCTGCTGTATCTGTAAATGTTAGGAAACAAATAAAGAGCTGAAAGTTGAAGCATTGTTCAGGATTCAGATAAAAAAAAGGGAATGCTGTAAAAATGTAACAACCAAGTTCCTGAACAGAAGACATAAAATCCCTGGAAATGAACCATTTCAACATTTCAAGATGTTTCTTGGATTTTTTATTTTATTCTGAATTCAGCATTTTATTTCTGGTTGTCAAAGAAAAATAATTAAATGTTTCTGTCATAATAGGAACCATTATGGGTGGGTTTACTGAGGTTGCTTTGTGCTAAAGACGTTTGCTAGTAATGATCAGAAAACTTAAGCTCTGCTCACATAAACACATATTATGTTTAATCTGTCACTCTGTCATAATTTGATCCTAATCCCTAATCATAATCACATCGTATCTTAAAGGTGTTCTCAATCTAGTGTGGGATTATTTGGGGTGTGTGTGTGTTGGAGTGAGAATGAGCAATCCAAATATATCATGACGGGCAAATTTAATTTGATGATAGCAGGTGGGGGGACGAATCGCGCCCGCTGAGCCGCCGTTAAGCTGCGGCATGTAACAAAACAATACACGGGCACTGACCTGGTAAAAGTGTGTTTAGGTTTTGTTCATCTTTAATCTCTTTCACTTTAATTTGTTTTCCTACAGGAGAAAACAAAACAAGTTGTGTTTAAGAGGTACAGGTCTACTCTCCCTTATCAGACATGCCAGCTTGGAGGGTGATCTAATTCCCCCTCAGCAGCTGATGAGATGCTGGGATTATAATACATTTTCTACCTCTAAAGTGTGTCTTTTTTTATCAAATAAATGTTCAACTAGTGCTTACAAAGTAGTACGGGAAGATTTAGCGTGATTTGTGCAGGAGAAGTGAACAGAAATAATTGAATCAGTGAGTCTGACCTGTAAAAACAAGCGAGAAATGCAGCATTTCTGGCTGCATTTTATACCAATTATTACTCTTTGCAACTATGTTTAAAAAAATAATAATTTCTCACCTCCATCTTGATTTTAATTAACAAAGGCAATTTATTAATATTTACATTCTGATCAATTAAAAAATTGTAAAATGAGCTAATATTAATTACAAAGTACTTATTTGCACAAAATCTATAAGAATAGATTTTTAATTGAAAAGAAACATTAAAACCAGTAATTTATTCTGGAATGGGAATCCCAACTACTTCAGATTCAGGATTTGGTTCTCATCATCTCTGTTACATAATCTCATTAAAAGATTCAAAGATGTAAAAAAAAATCTTTACACATGGGAACTGGAGGAAAACTAATGAAAACTCTTTATCCTATCCCAGGAGGCACTAAATAATCAGCTTTTAAAACCATGAATAGTGGTTTTATTGCTTTTCTAACTTCTTCAGCAGTTGGCTGCGCTGCCATGCTAATGCTAACTTTTATGTTGCCAAGGTATTTTTATGTCTGAAGAAACCCATATGGAATAAAACCCAGTAAATTTATCATAAACATTTTTTCAATCCATTGAGAGCTGAATATATTTTCTTTTACCACTTTGCTAGCTTCTTTAGGAGTTGGCTGTGCTGCAGCACTACTACTAACTTTTTTTATGCTATGCTAATTTTATTTTATCTTGCCAAAATTGGTACTTCACAAAAATCTGTAAATCAGAGCTGAATAATCCCAAAGCTTTAGTTGAGAAATGTTTAATTTCCCACATTTCCGACTTTCCTCTAGCTGTGCTGCAAAGTGCCCACAAAGATTCATTTAGCTGTGATATTATTGTAATGTTCATACAAACCAATATTCAAAATATTTATAATTATAGTAATAAGAAAATTTGAAGCAATGATTCATAAAAAATTTTTAAAAGCTGCTTTTCTAGCTTCTGGAACCAGCTAGCTGTACTCCTGTCGTAGAACTAACTTATGCCAGAATGTGTTTTAACAAATGTTAAATTTTATTTTTTGACTTTTCTGTATTTTTCTTTCTGGCGTTATAACTTGTACTTCAGATTTTGTGTAATTATTTCAGCACGTCTTGCATTAAAGCTTCAGACAAAGAAGAACTGCAGATTTAGAAAACTAACATTCAGCTCTCCATTGGAGTGAACGAATAAGCTGCACATATGTTTAAATGCAGAAAGTTTCTTTTCTTTATATTTTTCCTGCTGTTTTTTATTTGGAAAGAATTTCTCCGTGACCTTTCACCTGCACCATTTATGAAATTTCATCCGCCTCAGACTGTGACTTTACCTACAACCTGATTCATATTCTCCTCTTTTGGCTTTTATATATTCACATTATTACATTTTCTATAGCTATTGTACTTGCAGCCTTCTTCCCACTAAAGATATTCAGTCCAATTGGTTTTTCATTTCAATATCTCCTGACCCGGCTGACCCCGACAAGCTGAACAACTTGCGCCAGCCGAGTAACCCAAATTCCTTTATGAGCTGGCAAAAAGATGCAAATGGTGTTTTTCTGTCTCCTCGTTCTTTCCATTTATCTCCTTTCCCTTCGCTCGTCCATTCCCGCCCACTCGAGTCTTTTCACTGTAAAACCTTTTGCACTGGCGACTTTAACCTTGCGTGAGAGGAGCTGGGAATGCATAATTCCGCTGAGGTGTCTGTCGTGTTTTGTGAATTTCAGAACGTAACTCGCCAAATGAGATGCTAACGTCGAGCACTTTGTGGAATCTAATTCCGTGGCGACGCTCCGCCGGTGTCTGTGTGTCCGAGCATATGATTTTTGAGTGGAGTAATTTAGCAGATGAGCAACCGGCCATTGTTAGAGGGATAATCTGGCTCTTGCTGCTCAGATAGGTTAACATCCAGCAGATTAGAGCAGATTACCCCCAACCACACCAGACACGGCAGGAGTCTGCTCCCTCCCCCACGTCGCTCTCTGTCCCTCCACCAAATCACTCTCACCACTCATTCATTTTGTTTATTTAGACACTTTTGCTTCCATTCTGCTTCTAAGATAAATTTTTATTTTATTTTGGCGAAATCTCTTGTGAAATCACCAGTTCGTAATTAACTACAGTTGATTAGATTAACAAAGTTTTGAGAGTTCACAGCTCCAAGTTATTTTTTGAAGAGTATTTGTCACTTTAACTCATCCTAGTTTTGTGCTGGACATTTTGCAACATCTTGACACAGTTTGTCCTTTTCTTAAAGCATGAATAGGTTGCAGTCTGAGTTGTTTGTGTTTGTATATTTGGTGAATTAATCACACTCTGGTCAATATGAACTTAAAATCTTACCACAATATTTTATGGTATTTTTGTGATAATAAAATAACGATAAGACATATTTATTTCTTCGTTTTGTAGGTAACTGTATGAGACACAAATGCTGCTCTTGAAAAATACTCTCACTTCTAAAATGATTTGTTAGGGAATCAGTTACGTGAAGAAATGTAATTTGTATCAGGATTTTCAAATTTATTTGTATTTATTGATGCTTTCATTGAACAAACAATGGAGAAATTAGTAAAACTTGACACTAGAGACAGTTCTGAGTGGTTTTAGACTTTATTATTTGAGATTTATTGTGACAACAATAAATCTAAATTCTTATCATGATACAAAACTTATCACGATAAATGATAAACGTGATAAACGTACGATAACGTACAATAACGTACGATAACTGGTTTCTTACTGGTTAACATGTTAACCTTTGAGACGATTTCAGCTCTGACGGTAATTTATCCCAATGAGGTAATTTATCTTTTTCCTCTTCTCCTTTACGACTTCATTTCCTCCAACATGGCCACCAGCAAGATGTTGATCTTTTAGATATGCGCTGCCTCAGAAAAACCAGGCAGCCAGCTGTTTATTCCTCTGTTTGTTTCACCCGGCCGATTAATTAAAAGCCCCGTTTTGAGTGGAGAGGTGTCACTAGCAAAACACGGGATAATTATGTTATTGGAGCCTTTACATCAGTCCCAGCTGCTCCATATTCTTAAATCAGTGGCACATCTGAGTGATTATTAGTCAAATTATGTGATTATTGTGTTTCGTGCCGCCCATCTGGTTACATATTTGTGAACATCTGCGTGTCGCAGACCTGGCGAGGTGTTTGTGGCCTCTCGGGTTGTAAACGAGGACCCTGGCGGTAAAACGGCGGGATTAGCTTGGGATGGGGTATTGAGTTACAAACCAATCAGGCGCTGGGATTAGTCACTCAGGTACAGTTACTTGAGTACCTGTCATCCTCGGCTCTCTTTGACAAAAGGTCAGGACGCGGTCAGACGTTGACCACACACACTGCGGCGTCCCTCGGCCTTCCTAGAGCTCAGAGCGTCAGCTCCGTCCGTCCATCCATCTTTAATTTCCACCTCCAAAAATGCTCACCCTGCCTCTCCTTTACTCGGGCGCCATTGTCCGCCAGATTCTCCTGCAGCCGTGCAAGAACCCAGAAGCACAACAAAGACTCAGGAAGTGATTAGAAGCTTAACGAGGAGGAGGCTTTCAGGAGGGAGTTAGTGTGTGGGACGGTGGTGGATGGTCTTTTCCAAGAGACTGGTAAAGGGGTTAAAGTTTCAGGGCTTAAGAGGTTGGTGTTAAGTTGTGGAGGTCAGCGGGGAGGTTAATTAGGAGCCGGGCTTTTGTTTACAAGGGATAAGGAGATTCACTTTGTCTCTCCTCCAGCCGTCCTGGAAGTGTCATCCACCCGGGTTCCCTCCTCCACCCCGGCGCTACATAAAGACGTGTCTGAATTAACGATAACCATTAAAACACCCCCACAGTCGCCACAACATGCACACCTTGAGTATGTTTGGCATCTCCTTTCTGCTTTCATGGCATGAATGTCCTTTCAGCCTAGAGGATCTCTGAGCAGTGTGGGTTTTCCCGGTTTTGAGGCTGCTGCACTAGTCAGAGATGCTTTTCTTCTTCTCTGAGGGAGGCAGACAGAGCGACGCGACATGAGTGCCAGTGAAGAAGAGTAACGCAAAGAGAACTGATCCACCGAGATTCTATAGGCGCAAAATCCAGCCGGTTTCTCTTAATTTATACTCTGGAGGAAAGCTGCAAAGAATATGTGGAAGTAATTCAATGTTCATACATCAGAAAGTGTCACGACTTCTCAAAAACTGACAAAAGGGAGATTTATTTATGTTTACATTGAGCTAGAGCTGCAACTGTCCGATTAATTCTACAGATTTTACATTTAACCACTTATTAGAGAAACAGTAAATGATGCAAATAAAGAAGTACTTCAAGAAAATAAACATTTTACTGCCTGAAATGCAGTATGACAGCATTCCTTTAGTGAATTTGAACCGGGTTAATACAAAAACTGCCACTTGAGGAGGAGTTTTATAAAAACAGCTCTGGAATAAAACAAAGAGCCCACTGCAGTGAACCACATTGAAAACCTCCTGGTTATTCCACCAAATACTGATTTCTGAACTCTTCCTAAGTTAAAACATTAGTATTGTTGTTTCTAAATGAATATGAACTTGTTTTCTTTGCATTATTTGAGATCTGAAAGCTCTGCATCCTTTTCATCATTTTGACCGTTTCTCATTTTCTGCAAATAATACTAAGCTCTTGCTTGGAATTTGGGAGACATGTTGTCAGTAGTTCATAGAATAAAAGAGCAATGTTCATTTTACTCAAACATAAACCTATAGAGTAAAATCAGAGACACCCATCATTTTAAGTGGTCTCTAATTTTTTTCCCATATATATGTATATATGTTGTACAGTTTGGCTTAATTGCTGACGATTTTCCATCAAATGTTTCGTTTTGAGTCTATTAACTCCAGTTAATGATTAATAATTTACTAAATTAGTTCACAGTTATTTCAATAATCGGTTAATTCTTGCACAAACTCTCTACACTTTCAGGATTTACAACCCTGTGATAAAGTACAGACACACAGACCTTATTGCCTCCAGAAATAGAAAAGAAAAATCACTTAATTACAATAAAAACTGTCAAATGCAACAAAAATGGGTAAAAAAAAACAACAACTGTGATTCATTGTGTTGATTCCTAGACCGGATAAAAGCAGATGGTTTTCATCGCAAATGATGATTTGCTGTAACAACCTCTGAAGGGAAAAGCCAAAAGAGAAGAAAAAGATCTAATAATAATTTACCTTTTTTAGTCTGCGATTGGTTACCATGGAGACCAAGTCATCACACTGTTTTTTTCCAGACAAACTCAGACACTTGAGTTCAGACTTGCCTTTAGTCATGTTTTTGAATTGAGGGAAGAAGCCGGAGTACCCGGTGAGAACCTCACCGACACGTCGGGAGAATCTGCAAACTCCACACAGAAACGAATGAATTGGAACCAGAGCAGCTTTTGTTTTGTTTCGTCTTGTTGTTGTAAATGTCACTTGTTCTAATTAATCCAGGGTGAAAAGGAAAAAAAAAAAAAAATGGCACACGCCAACTCAATCCACTAAAGAGGCGCATCTGTCTGGGGAGAAAATTGGCATTAACCCTTTAAGGTGGGGTGACCCCCTTTTTCACAGTGAATGCCAGTGTCTGTGTGGCTCAGATTTATTTTGTTTTGTTCACACAACAAACAGCGAGTTTACATTTACCTCATGTGACTTTTGAAGTCGACTTTTAATACATTATGAAAACGGTGTAGGGCGGGCGATGCCACATTATATTACACTAATGTCACCAGGCTGCATGTCCCTGATTCTAATCCCCAAATTGATGGATATTAGAGAATATTGAAGTGATTATAAAGTGATTAGAGTGATGGCTGAACACTTAGAGAAACATACGCTTTCAGGTCTGGGTGAGATTTCTGGTCACACCGATGGCAGCCGCCGTATTAATGATGCAAGCCGCTTACTGGAAGGCCTAGAAAGGTGATGAAATTTGGCCGATAGCAGCGATTTTAATTCACCTTATTGAAGGTTTTTGTGTGATAACTTTTTATTTTTCTCCTCTTGGTAATCATTAGTTTATTTAATCTCTAAGATGTTTTTCATTTTGTCATAGACATTTGAAAAGTTGACTTGTAAATTCTAGTTTTCGACCAGTCCGTCATCTAAAATCCTCTTGAAAGTTTTCAAAACGTCTGGAGTTTCTTCACAATACATTTTATTCACAACTGAATTTCTATATAAACACCACCAAGTGTTAAAAATATGCACTAGACCAGCGGTGTCAAACTCTGTTTCATTTTGGGCCCAATCAAAAATCTGAATGTTCTTAAAGAGCCGGTGGTGCCAGAATGTTTTGATAAAACCCATTTAACTGCTAAAATATTAATAAACAGGATTTTATGATTGTTTTTGTGTCTTTTCTTTAAAAAAGAAAAAGAACTGGGGAAAAAAAGCTGGGTGGCCAACTTTTAATTCAAATGAATTAAAAGTTGAGTGGAAGGAAAAAAGTGTAAAAAAAAAACATGCACAAACTAAGTATTACAGCAGTTTAATACTTTAGACTGCTACTGATGGTCTCTTTCCTTGGTGTCCTTTTCATTGGCTTTATCTAATGCATTAATTTTGAAAGAATCTGAATTTGCATTCTCATTTGCTGCAAGCCATGTGCATAAAAACAAAGAAATGAGCTTAAAAATGTGTTTAAGTTGGTTTCATCTCTCATCTGTTGAGTCGGTTTATCTGTGTGTGTTTTTGTTGTGCAGAAAAAGAAACCTTTGGTTCGATTTTTTTTATTATTTTTTATTATTTATTGAATTTTCGTAAGAAAAAGATGAGCGTTTCATCTTAAAGAGGCGTCGTGCCCCGCCTTTGCACGAGAACCGGGATAAATCCTCTGCGTTTGACTGACGGCGATCCCCCATCAACACCGGCCGTCCAATCAGAATCAGATCCAAGGTCCGTCCCTGACTCCCAGGTGAGCTAAATAGTCTCACTTCAGCAGATTTCTGCCAGTCTGTTCCAGGAAACCTCTTGGGTTTATCGTTTCTTTTTTTTTTCTTTTTTCTTTTTTTTTTTTTAGCGTCACACTAAAATGGTTTTCAGGTCTCCGCTTGATTTTCTATCAGCCTCCCGGCTCCTCCTGCCCCACTTTTCCGACGGGTCGCCTCACCTGCCCCGCTCCCGGTCCCCAGAGGACCCCCCGGCGGCCGCCCCTCCTCTCTCCCTCCCGGGACTCTGCTTCTCCGCCACGCAGATCGCCAGCGTGTGCGAGACCCTGGAGGAGACCGGGGACATCGAGCGGCTGGCCCGCTTCCTCTGGTCGCTGCCGGTCACCGCCGACGGCCGTGACTCCATCTCCGAGCACGAGTCGGTGCGGCGCGCGCGCGCCGTGGTGGCCTTCCACACGGGGAGCTTCCGCGAGCTGTACCGCATCCTGGAGACGCACCGCTTTACGCGCACCTCGCACGGGAAGCTGCAGGCCATGTGGCTGGAAGCTCACTACCGCGAGGCGGAGAAGCTGCGGGGCCGACCGCTGGGGCCCGTCGACAAGTACCGAGTCAGGAAGAAGTTCCCGTTACCGAGGACCATCT
Source organism: Poecilia reticulata (assembly GCF_904066995.2). Lineage (NCBI taxonomy): Eukaryota > Metazoa > Chordata > Actinopteri > Cyprinodontiformes > Poeciliidae > Poecilia > Poecilia reticulata. Next base: position 9,936,632 of record NC_088848.1, on the reverse strand, counting down.
GGGACGGAGAGCAGAAGACGCACTGCTTCAAGGAGCGCACCCGCGGGCTGCTGAGAGAGTGGTACCTGCAGGATCCGTACCCGAACCCGGGGAAGAAACGGGAGCTGGCTCACGCCACCGGACTGACACCGACCCAGGTTGGAAACTGGTTTAAGAACAGGAGGCAGAGGGATCGCGCGGCGGCGGCTAAAAACAGGTTGGTGACTTTATTTCTAATTCTCTAAATAAACAATCCTATTACTATGAGTCACGCAAATATCTGCAAACCATTCAGAAATCACTGCGACTCTGAAGCAATCGTTTTTCACTCAAACTGGCCAAGGTGGTGCGTAAAGACGTTATTCGTGCGTAAAAACGCACGAATGAGAGTTACCGAGTTTATGGAGCAAAAGCTGCACTCATTACTGCTAAGGTTATATTTTCTTACTATACTTCATTTATAATGTGCATAAATATTTAAACTCGGTGAGTTTTATCCAGTTACATTTTATTTTCTCACTAATCTCTCTTTAATATGTTTTTTTTTCCCTCGTCAGGTTGCAGCATCACCGCGTCTGCACAGATGGTTCCCGTCCACCGAGCGGAGGAGACTGCAGTCCAGACGGCAGCGCGGAGCGGGCAGACGGGGAAACTTTCCTCTCAGTGACGGACAGTGACTCAGACTTGGATGTCTGAAACTTTTTTTTTTTTTTTTCTGAAAAAGGGACCTTTAGTGGACTGTGAGTGTGTATCGAGGGGTAACAGAGAGAGAAGGAGTTACAGGGCCTTGTAAAGGTATTCATGCCTCTTAAACTTTTCCCATTTGGCCACGTTGAAAACATAAACTAATACGTATTTTATTGAGATTTTAACTCCGCAGTGTTTTTTTTTTTGTTTGTTTGTTTTTTTGCGGTCTCTGACATATTTTCTCTATTTTTACCTTCATCTATCTTCTCACCAACTCTGATCAGCATCCATAGATGGAGCGCACCCCACAGCATGATGCTGCCTCTTATCTTCACACTAAGGGGATCATATTTTTTCAAGACGATTTGTAATGTGAGCTTTAAGCTGAACATTTATGCTCAAGTCATTTGTAAGAAATTTGCAAGCCATTTAAAAAAGTTTCTTGCTATACAAATACTCTCTGAGTAAAACACATTAAAGGCGTGTGGTTGTATTTTGGAGAGGTATGGATACTTTTAGAAGTCTCTGCTTTACGATCACTTTATGCCAGCCTGACCAGCAGAAGCACAGGTTGCGTTAATATTTTTCTGCTTCCTCTGTTTTCTGGCTGATGGTTGTTTCCAGGGAAAGAGCTCATGACCTTTGACCACTTTCTGTTCCAGCCACATCCAGTGATAATGGGTTCATCTGACAATCCAAATTAGAGCAGCACTGAGCAGAAAACCCCCCGCTGGTCTCCCGTCTGCAGCGGCTGGAACTTTTCGGACTGAAACCTCATTTGGTGTCGTTTTCCTGAATGAAACTAGTTTTTAGAGACAACCTGGACCGACTGCTGTACAATCAACTACTAATAACTAAATCCTACCTCCTTGTCTGCCTGTTTGTATTTTTAGTCATAATGCTGGTTTTCCTCTTTACCTCAGCTCTGTTTCAGGTTCTCTGTGCAGTTTGTGTGAAGCCATGCCACGGCCTACTCCATGTTCAATTTGATGCTGACAAAATGTTTTTAGTATTTTATATTAAAATTATTTAATTTTAAAAGGTCATTTGAATTCATTTGTTATGTGAAAAATGTCTAATGTTCTTTTTTTTAAATGAAAGCTATTTTTATTTGTTGAAAAGCAAAGATAATTTTTAAGATGAGCATATTTTAACATTTTCAAGGTTCAACTTTTTTTTTTCAAAGTAAAAAACAAACAGAAATACTCAGAATATGAACCTGAAATCTATTACATTTAAAACAGTATTAAACAATCAAAATGAATCGCTCAGTTAATTATTGTAATTGTTTTTAAAACAAAAAGTATTTAATGATGCACAACAATATGGTTTTGTAATATTTTTTATAAAATCATTGAGGAAAAACAAAAGAAACTTATGCAGTTGTGGGTCTTCTAAATTTTAAGTGTGTGATTTTATTGAATAATTGTTTAGTTTTAACATGAATTTATATGATAACGACATATTTTCTGGAAAAGACAAAAAACAGAATAAAACATATAATCAAATAATAATTCTGAAATATGTAAAAGTTATATGGCGTTTACCTTGAAAAGGGAAGAATATTCCACAACTTTTGTTGTCTATGTTTTGTGACAGTTAAATTACCAGCAAATAATAATAAAAAAAATTCTATTCTGCTATTTTGAGCGTATAAAGAGAAGCAAAAAAAGGTCTACATTCATATTTTTTTATTATTATTATTAAGTTTATTTATATTTGTGGGCCACATAAGAAGATAGAACTAAGTTGTTACTGTTGTGTGTGTGTGTGTGTGTGTGTGTGTGTGTGTGTGTGTGTGTGTGTGTGTGTGTGTGTGTGTGTGTGTGTGTGTGTGTGTGTGTGTGTGTGTGTGTGTGTGTGTGTGTGTGTGTGTGTGTGTGTGTGTGTGTGTGTGTGTGTGTGTGTGTATTTTTATTATTTCCAATCTGTTTTAAAAATCCTGTAAGAACACACTGCAGCGCCACCCAGTGGTAGGGGAAAATACCGAGCATCTTTGTTACACAAAAGATACTTCACGCTGAGTTACAATTTTTTTTAATTAAAATTTGAGTTTTCTCCGATTTGTACTTTTTTAGTACATAGCTTTGATTAACAGCACTTAGTAATAATGATATTAATAACAACAAAAGTAATAATTGCTATTATTACTAATATTATAATTACTTTCTATTTTTTATTTTATTGTATTTCTCACCAAAAGGTGAGATTTAAAAAGAAAACATGCAGTGCTGAATAGACGTCTGGATTTCATCTTAATGTCCGAGGAGCACTTGAACTCAGCATTCGTTGACGTCACAGAACGGTTGCGTCACCCTGTCTGCAATACAACCTTGCAGCCAGCAGGTGGCGCATGTGACCGCGCATTAGAGTGAAGATTGATGTTTTGAGGGAATAAATTGTGATTTTTATCAGACCCGTAGTTTCAAATTATATATTGATTTAATAACGAACTAAAATAAACAAATTACTGACACGTTTAGAAACCTGATAAGAACATAAAGATGAATATTTTACAGATGCTATTTTATGTATTTTAGGAGATGGCAATTTCCTAAAGATGGCAATTTTTCAGATTAGTTTATTTTTGCTTTTAATTCTCTGTTAAGATGTCATAATAATATAATTATGCATTTATCACAAATCTAAAATGCGCCTCATATGTTCAAACTTTGCATACCAAAAACTAACAATATCTTAATGTACATTTAATTTGTTTCAGTTTAAGAAATATAGACATTTTATTAAATACATTTGTATACAGGCTGTTATAAACATAGAGTATTTTATTGAACTAAGGCATTTGCATGGTCACGCACAACACGTAGTATTTTTCCTTCAATAAACCTTAACCATTAGAGTATAACTGGTGTAACTTGTGTGAATTAATGGTTTAGGTCAGCCAGTCCGATGTAGTTAATGCAGTAAAGCACAGGAAACGGGAAATAAGCGGTTTTAAGAGTTGACAACTTAAAATGATTAAAATTCAAAGTTGGCGTGTTATAGAAATATACATTAAACAGAACATGTATTATTACACTTATATTTGATCCTCTCCACATAGTCAGTTAGCTTGCATTAATGTTTCACGTACAAATGAAATAAATTAAAAACTAGATTATTACGTGTTACTCTATCTGCTATTAAGAAATATTTGATAATTTGGCACATTTAAGTTAAAAAAAGTAAATATTTAAGGGACAAATCCTACGTCACTAGATAGATAGATAGATAGATAGATAGATAGATAGATAGATAGATAGATAGATAGATAGATAGATAGATAGATAGATAGATAGATAGATAGATAGATAGATAGACTTGTTAGTGCTCTGACGTGTTTCTTCAGTGTGTGTGTGTATGCGCGCGCTCGCTCGCGTGCATGTGTGTGTGTGTGTGACCATGCATAAGGACAGACTGATTGACTGGTTCTCTCGGCTGTCTGGTAATGGCACGCGCCCTCACACAAACGCACGCGCGGGTCTACACACGCGCTCGTCGCCTGCGGGTGAATTCCACTCCCTCCATACGCCTCTTCCAAATCAACACGCAGACGCGCGCGCGATCTCGCACGCACACACAAGGGGTTAGCAAGCAAGAGTCCGGCAGCGCGTGTGACGCGTTTTGCGCATTTCCTGCATCTCATGTATGGCAAGCCAGTATAACATTTATTCAAGCTGCATCCTAACTACATGTTTTCTTTTTACAATTATTGTTTCACTCTGGGGAAATTCGGGTGCAGCAACAGCAGCAAGTTAAATAGAAGCATGAATATACAAACTAAGGCAAGAAAGATAAAAACTAAAGAAACTGTACAGTAAGGGTAAGTTTACAATATAAGAAAAAAAAATACTGCGCAGTTAATAAAATAAAGTTGTTGATAGTTAAAAAGAGTTGATGGAGAAACCAATAACAGCCTTCTTTGGTGCAAAAACGTCAGGATTTAGTCAATGATTTAATGTCTTTTACCAAAATTGCATCACTACTTGTAAAACATGTCACAGATATAATTCAAATCATTTTGATCAAAAGAGAAGATTTTAGATGTCAGAGAGGCTTCAGTCCTGTTCTTTTTGGTACAATACAAACTTATAGTCAAATGGTACAGAAGTGTAGAGTAAATCCAATACTAAGTAAAAGGGCTGGCATACCAATACCAATACCCATACTTTAAAATAGTGTGTTATTATCATTGATTAATTATTATGAAACGATAGCTGGGTAATTATCATTTCAGTTAGTTGATTATTGTAGAGACAGAAGTTACCAGTCTGACAGTAATACTCAACTTGTTATCAATACTATTGATATTTAGATCGATAAACCCAGCTGATATACCCCAAATAGACTTTTTGTTTTTAAGCTGCAGTATATAACTTTGATTAAAAAATGTTTAGTACATATTTACATATATTTTGTACATATCTGAAATTTAATCAATTACGAATTTAGTGACGGCACTTGACTTAATGTAGTGTTTTAATTGTTGATTCTATGTTGCATGAATATGTGTTTTTGTGTTTGTTATTATGTAAAGCACTTTGAAATGCCTTGCTGCTAAAATGTGCTATACAAATACAAGTTGATTGTTTGATTGATATTTATTAAAATTGTCACCTTGTCCTGAGAGAATGGTATGACACAGATAATCTGTAACAAAAAAAAAATCAAGCTTCTCCATCTTGTGCTATTGCTACTTTTGCAGTCTGCAAAATGCACTTTCTGGTTAAAAGCAACCAATCAGAGTCAGGAGGAAGGTCTTAATGTTGTCAATCATGCACTGCTAAAAGTACTAAGAGTGGATAAACAATTTACCGTTACAGGAAAACTGTGCATCTGGACATAGTGATAACGGTGCCAGTACTAACTAGTACGAGCGTTAATAATAGGCTGTGCTAGCTGCAGCATATTAGAGAGCAAGAGAGAGAAGAGAGGAATGAGCAGTGCCGCAAGGATTGGTGATTGACACTGCTAAGACCCTGCCTCCTTTCTCTGATTGGTTGTTTCTAGTTAGCACTGGGAGAACTGAGAGAACATTTATCCACAGATGATCTGTCTCATACCTTTCTGTCACCATAGTGATAATTATAACAAATATGTAAAAGAAAACAACAAAAAAACATTTTTTAAAGTTGCATACGGCGGCTTTAACCTGCACTACGTTGTGTCAACACATTATATGGTAAGTCAGCTTGCCATACCCACTCACTGACGGATTGGGAGAGAGAGGGGACGGGAAGCGAGGGTCGCGCGCAGGGACTGAAGGGAGGAAAAAAACGGATCGGGAGCGGAGCTCCGTGATGTGTCTGGGGTGCTCCCGAACCCGAAAAACCACAGCATAGAGCGGATTAAAACACACTCTTCTTGACAGACTAAGCGCAAACACCCGCTGTGGTGGGAGATTGAAGCCTGGAGATTACCACAGAGGAGGACCGAGCGAGCGAGCGAGCGAGCCGCGGCGGGGCTGGAAGCGGAGCAGCAATCCCGGATGGCTAGGCGCGGCTGCCCCCGCTCTCTCCCACCGTGACCCGGCGGAGACACTCAAAGGACTGCCGCGGAGCTACGCGTGAGGACAGTTAGACCGCGTTTCCTCCGTTCCCAGCCGTTAAGCCCTGTCCTGTTTCCGCGGAAACGGGAATTTTGGGATCGAACATAAACAAACAACCGCTCGGGGTGGGAGAGTCTTCATCAGGCAGCCTCGGAGGGCAGTGAGTGTGCGGTAATAACTGCGTGTTTTCAGCCCGCTGGTGTTCCGTTATTGAGGGTATCGCGGTATTCTGACATGGCTGTGTTAGAGTGAAGGAACCAGCGGCATTGTGGGATGTAGCAGGACTGTGCAGTTACCCCGCTCATTGGAAGGAAACATTCCGTGTGCGGGAGCGGGAACAACCAGACCCAAACACACAGAGAAGCAAACACACAGAGAAGCACACACACACACACACACACACACACACGCACACACACACACACACACACACACACACACACACACACACACACACAGAGACTGCTATCCATTCTGTTAACACACACCTAATCAGCCCGCAGCCATGCCCGTCTTTAACGGCCTGCTGAAGATTCGGGTGGTTGAAGCAGCGGATCTGAAGCCCACCGCGTGGGCATTGCGTCACGCCGTGGGGAAGAGCGGCTCTTTCCTGTTGGACCCCTACCTGACCTTGAACCTGGACGAGACCCGACTGGGCCAGACCGCCACAAGAACCAAGACCAACAATCCGGCCTGGCACCAGGAGTTCTGCACCGAGGTCCGAGAGGCACGCAAACTGGAACTGTCGGTGTTCCACGATGCTCCCATCGGGTATGACGACTTCGTGGCCAACTGCACCATCCAGCTGGAGGACCTGCTGCAGAACGGAACCAGGCACTACGAAGACTGGGTATGTGCAGATGCATAACTTTAGTGCCTGTGTGTGTGTGTGTGTGTGTGTGTGTGTGTGTGTGTGTGTGTGTGTGTGTGTGTGTGTGTGTGTGTGTGGCATGAATGCTACAGGTTTGCATGACCACACACCGGCCCCGAGATGCAAACCACTTCAATGAAATGTGCTATACAAATAAAATTTGATTGATTGATTGAATGATTCAAAAAATTCAAAAACACAACAACATTAACGAAGCACAATTACAAATTCAAAACACAACATTAACGAAGCACTACATTAACAAAACGGAAAAGGTATGTCCCAGTTGGAAACCTGAAAAATCGCTGATTGGACAATAGGCATGAATATGTTTATGTTCAGTCCTACTTACGTCACCGCCATCTTGAAAATGGCAGTGGAGAGAACGTGCTGCTTGAACTAGTTTAAACGGTTTTGCAGTATAAAGTGGATCCACTACCTCTACCTTTCATAGGTAAGAATTAAAGATAATAACAACAACGTAAATTTACGTGCAGAATTTCTTGACTTTGTGGCCAATACTGTGCATTTCTGTGGTGAGACAAACTTCTAAACAACCAAGAAATATTTCCTTCGTAACTAAATTGGCCCAGTTCACTGCCCTGATTATTTTCTTAGCTAACTTTTTTTTTATACTGTGTAGTTTTTCTACAGAGGGTAAAGAGGGAGAGGCAATGAGAAACCTGTAACGGGCGCTTTTGCTGTTTGTTTATGTTGCCATGGTTACTTAGAAGTTTGTCAGTGGTCAAACATGATTACTTTAAGCTACGTCAGTTGTCTGTAAGATGTTTCTTGTGTGTTCATCAATAAAAACGATTTATCAGAATCAGCTATATCAAATGTAATTATTGTGCCCCAAAACAATTAAATAATCACATCAAAAAGTTCGAAACGTTGTCCATAGAGTTTTCTTTTTCATTTCTATATATAATGGTGTGTGAGAGATTGTGTCAGTGACATTCATTAACTTAAATTACTTTGCAGAACGGCACTTTACGAAGTTCGGTCCATTTACTTGTATTAGCTTGCTGGCAAATAAGCCACTTTCAATATGGCGGACCCTTTAATGTCTATGCTATAATGTATCGCAACAACGGGCCGACCCGCTCAAGCGATTACTTCCGATTCAAAAGCACAGTCATCCACTCAGCTTTTTCTCAGGTCTCCAACTGGGACATGCTCTTTCCGTTTTGTTAATGTTGTAGTGCTTTGTTAATGTTGTTGGGTTTTTGAATTTGTAATTGTGCCATGTTAATGTTGAAGTGGTTTGCACCTCAGGGCCACCATAACTAAAAGGAACATTATGGTTTGCAACAAAACAAAAATACAACAAGGCCTGCTTTATTTGCATAGTAGTTTGATGCATTGTGTTAAGCAGTGGAAAGTACCTCCAGGTACACAATGTACACATATTTTTGAAAAAACTGCCACACCAATCAGCTGCAATGGCTTCCCTTTCCTTCCATCCAATTTTAAGAAGTCTCATAACTGTTAGTAGACTATGTAAAACTGAGGAAGGGGATAATACTTCACAAGTAATAAAGAATTGGTGAATACTATACAGCAAACTAGCTCTGAGTTATGGCTGCAACGAACCATTATCATAGTAATTGATCATTCTTTTGATTTTTTTGGACAATTAATCAATCTGATAATAAATTGTTGCATTCTGCAAATGTCTCATTTAGTCACTTAAACTTATTTCATACAACACTGGAAATTCATTAAAATAAGCAAATAAATAATTTGATTGCTTTTTTAAATGAGAAAATAACTAACAGCTGTCCTTCAGATACACTTGATCATTTGTAGCAAGAGATGAATTTGAAGCTAAAAAAAATGTTTTTGACATAAATATTTGAAAAGCTCAGCTCTTGTTGCTTGACATAGCACCAATAGAGTGTAGGATTGATCTGTTGATCATTTTTATGGATTAACCAATCAATAAATAATCGCTAACGGTACTTAGTTTGAGATTTTTTCTACAGAATTTGATGCAGGTGAAGCTAAAGCTATTCCACTTGAGGAGTATTGGGTAGAGCAATATAACGGACAAAGAAGGTTTTTTCTTTTTACTTAAATGCAAAATGTTTAGATTTTTTGCATAGTTTTCATGTAAGTACTCCTCTGAGTTTGTTATTCTTTCAGAAAATTGCCTGTATTAAGTCTTTATATTCTCGTTAGCAAGTAATTGATTACAAAGCTAGTCGAAGATAATTGAAATAATCGATTAATGACAATTAATTGTTTGAGTTCTCGTTCTGTGAAGGGCTCAGAGGTTTGTTAGAGAATATTAGTAAACAAACAACATCATAAACACTAAGGAGTAGAGCAGACTGGTTGGAGTGTTTTGGAGAAGCCAAAAGCAGGTTTAGGTTCAATCAATCAATAAAAACAACATCAAGGCATTAAACATCTCACAGTGAACAGTTCAGTCCATCATCTGAAAATGGAGACAGTACCCACCTTAACTGAGAGAGCATTAATCAGAGAAGCATCCAGTAGGCCACATGGTTTCTCTTAAGGAGCTGTAGAATACTGCTCCAAACAATGTATGTACTCAGGAGGGCGAATTCATATCCATTCCACACTTTTAAGATTTTAATTTGCACAAGATTTTCCCAAACCATGAAGCATTTTTCTTCCTACTTCATAGCTGTGCACTGCTTTGTGTTGGTGACGTCCAAATAAAATGCCTAATAATTAAAGTTTATGGCTGTAATATGACAGTTCGTCAAAAAGGCCCACATTCTCTGTCGTTACCCTCTCAGACGTCTTCCTTTTGTTTTATCTTCTTATCAGTCTAAAAATGCAATGCCGCGCTCTCTCAAAAAGCACTGGCACTACCGGCCCAGATGTTGCGCTTGTTCTTACATTTTTACAACCACAAGTGCTACATGTAACCACCAACTTTCTAATCTGCACCTGTGGAAATTTTGTAGTGCAGAACGGAGCCAGAGTATGCGGCTTTAACAAGGCAAAAACTTTTAGTAATTGTATGTAAATAAAAACATATTTGCAGTTCTCATCAGAAGTGTGCATGAGTATATTATTATTGTGTGTGATAGTAATTTGGGGTGTAATAATGATCATTTCTAACATGGATTCTCTCTAATCTGTATCAGGTCAGAATTATACATGCTGGCTGAAAAATATAAATTCACCAAATTCATGCAGGTTCCACCTCAGCCACATGCAGTTTAGCCACAAAATGCTTCCATCTTATCTTCTCATCAGAAAAGAGAGGAGAAGATGAGATGCACTTTTTGAATTGATTACTTCCCTGTTGCAGACCTTGGTTAGAAGCAATACGAAACACACCTTCAGGATTGTGCTGCTTCCACCAGTTTATGATAAAATTTAGCCTTGATGGATTGCAGGCTGCCCTTGAAGACAATTTGGGTCAGAAACTTTGATACAGCAAGGTTTCCCCCAGAAAATTTGCTAAGTCTGGTGGTTGGAGCACTTGGCAATCACTCATCCAGCAGCCTATCATGTTTTTGAGTTGAAAAATGTTTAAAGTTGACAGGAAATTTGAAAATATCACTTGATAATTATGCGTTATTGAAAGACTGAAAAATTAATACCTGAACACCAACTACAAAGTCTTAAAAAATGTAAATATTTTAAAAAGACTTGAATAAATAAGCAATGCTAAGCCTGGTGGGGGCACAAGTAAAGCCTGGTGGCCCGCCAGGCTGATAATACACTGGGGGGAAACCCTGGTACAGTACCAGCAATGCAAAGATCCCAAACAAACATCAGATAAAGCAGGCTACTATTAAGCTTCCGTACTGACCTTAATACTGCACTTCATGTTCTACTGTTTAATCTTTTTATTGTGGCTTTAAGTTTAATGCATTTCCTGCATTTAAAAATGGAGAGCAGAAGTAGTTACTGGCTCTAGATCTGTCATTTGTAGATAGCTGGTCTGGGCCTCTTTGTGTTCCCCTCTGCTGCAGAGAATTTTATGATGTGAAAAACACTCAGGAAACTTTCAGTAAAACTGCCACAAGGCCTAAAATAAAAATAAAGATTAATAAACTGTACCCCGTAGAGGTTCTGTTGGAAACGAGATCATCTGTGAAGGATATGTCTCTGTATCCTTAACTATCTACTGAGAAAATGTAGTGAGGGTGTGTTATTACAAAAGTTGCTGTGTCAAGCAATCAACTTTTCAAAATGCAAAGATACAAAAAACAAACTAACAAGTCAATGTCATCAATCTATAAGTGGCTAGGAGTTTTTATATGTATTTTTATCTATGCTTTTAAGCTCCAAACTCAGATTTTGATAGTAATTATTTGCAAGATGCTGCTGCCAGCCAGTGTAATCAGTTTTCGTCTTTTGAATCTTCCTGTTCGTTTTGCTTTCTGAACGCACAACATCCCTCGCCTGTACCCGCCTATACTGTACATGCAGGCCTGCTGCTGCCTGTCATTATGCTAGAGGCATGTCACATCCTGGATAAGTTGTTAGCCCATGCAAGGCAACACAGACACGGGACTAACAACCGCACACACACTCACTCACTCATAAGAGCAGTTTTGAGATGCCAATTAACCCAACAGCTGTATTTTTGGACTGTGAAGCCAGAGTACTTAGAGGGAACCCACGCATGCACCAGAGCATACAAACTCCTGTATGTTTGTATGTTCCCCCCTCCTCCCCCGCATTACTCCATTACTCACCACTCGTGACCCCCAGACCAGGATTCAAACCCAAGGCTTTCTTGGTGCAAAGCAACATTGCTAATAATACACCGCTCTGCAGCCTCTCATATTGTAGATATAAAAAAATAAGTTCTTGGATTTAAAATCTTGTATGCTGCTTTATTGTTCTAGCATTAATGTTTTAATAATTTTAGACTAATGGGGATTTATTGGGGACCAATACTGCAACATTTGTTGTATTTTCAGCTGGTGCTTTTCACTTTCACACTGCAGTGTGTCAAACTATCCCAACCCTTTGAAAAACCCTGTCCCCTCCTCGCCTGTGGTGGCGCTGCACCAAGAACTACTAAAAGAAACTACATGAAAACCTCTGAAGAAGACACGATGACAATGTACTTCTTCACAAAATGTAAACAAAAATGGAGCGGCATCAAAATTTAGCGGCTGGGAGATTTCTCTTTTGTCTTTCATAAAAGCCACTAGCGTTTGTTTTGTACCCAGAATTCCCTGCAGTGTAGTCTACTGGTTTCTGGTCTGCTTGGCAGTCACATGCATTCAAACCGCATCAGAGTTCACTTCAACCGAACTGTGACGTAGGTTTTTAGATGGACCAGAGTTCTCTTTTTTTGGACTGCATCAAAATTTGATTGTGCATTCACACCTCCCCAAATGAACCAAACTTTCTAGATAAATGAACTAGAGTTGATTGTATTATGACAATAATTTAATGTGAGGACAATAGTCATTCTAATGAATTAAAGTCAAATTGAAGTCTTTAGTTAGCCTTTTTTTGTGATGCAATACTATAAAATCCTCATTGTACTTTCTGTTTAAGGCTTTTAGAGGCAGCATGTCCACCTGAATGAGGTCTTTTGTTTGGGGAAAAAAACAAAAGGGAAACCATTTACTATGTCAGCATACGTCAGCGTATATATAAATAGGCACACTCGCACTCACACGCATCTCAACTCTCGGCCATCTAAAGTTAGGTCAGAGCATATGGATCACTCTGTTGATTGAGCACATCCTATTGATCTGCCAGCCGGCGCTTCAATACATCTGCCTCAGAGCGACGCAGTCCCACCAACTTCCCCTCCTCCCCGCATTACTCCATTACTCACCACTCGTGCCAACCGTTTCTCCCTCATCCTTTCTCCTCCCTCCCCAACAGGAAAAATTCCTTCTCATCTTACACTTATCCCCTATCCTCTTCTAACCATCATCTTCCTCCTTCCTGCCACTCTTGTGTGCCTGAAAATCCTCTTTTATCTACTTCCTCCTGATACTCTTACCTTCCTTTGCTCTTCACTCTCCAAGTGGGGATGGGAAGGACTCAAGGAGGCAGATGATGGAAATGTTTTAATGGCTTGTCTGAGTCAGATCAGTCAAGCTTTTCTTTTCAAATGCTTAAACATTTGTGCCAATAATGGAGAAGCTTTTTCTGTAGCTAAATTATTGCAAAGATAAATAAATGGAGGATTACATCAGCTCAGTCCTGTAACTCATGGCACAATGAGCAAGAGTTAACGTACCAAGCTTTCAAGTTATTTACACATAATTTTAAAATAACAACCGTTTCAAATTACTTTTATTTAAAACAAAAAGCAGCAATTATTTATAATGCTGCTAAAGTGTTAAAACGTATAATGTTTATAGTAATCTTACCCATAATATGTCATACTGCCATGTATTTATATAAGAAAAATTAACTTTGGGTGGGAACATCTTAGCTGATATCGCCTTGTGTTGGTTCATCAGTATTTATGTATGTGGTCATAACATTGGAGCACAGTCAGCACAAAATGTGACAGCAGAGCAAATGGTAGTTTGGAGTCTGGTTGAGTGTATTGTGGTTTCACATTCACTCTGAAAAATCAAAAGTACTTGCCCTGCGGTTGACCCTTTATACAGCCAGAAAATTGTTGCACCTCAAAAGCTGGAATGAGGTGGAATGAGGTGCTGTTTTAGCTGGGTTTTTCCACAGGTTGGCAGATTGACAAACAATGTAGTTGGTAATGGTTAATTTTAAAATGTTGCTGTTTTAAGCAACTCCATGATGATGACATCTTAATGGTGGAAAAAAGGGACTTCAGTGGCCTGGCATCATTGTTGGTGATCTGCAGTTATGTGGAAAAAGGTTCCTTGATGTTAGAGGGCAGTGAGCAGATTGATTCGAGATAATAACAAGGCAACAGTCTTTCAAACAACCACTTGTTACAGTTTGTGCAGAATGCCACCTTTGAAGATTGAACAAGCAAACTCTTAAAGGAATTTGACTACAACAGCAGAAGACCACTATGGGTATTGCTTGTATTACCCGAAAACAGTGAACTGACACAGGTTTATCAAACATCAAAATATTAGAAAAATGTTGCCTGGTTTGATGAATCTTGATTTTAACTATGATATTCAGATGGTAGGTTTAGGGTAAGATCTTAGCATGGATACATCCATCCTATGTTGTGGTGGTGTAATGGTGTAGGACACATTTTCTTGGTACATTTTGGGCTCCGTAGTACCTAATCATCGTTTAAACACCACACGGTTCCTAAAGTAATAGGTGGTTCTCTACCAAGGTGAACCTAAAAAAAAGTGGCCATTGGGTGTACCAACAGCCTGTTTTTTGTAAAATCTCACTCAAGAGACAGACTTCACTAATAAACAAGGAAGGAAGGAGGACAGTGTGTAATGTTTGGTTGCAAAAGAGGACCCAAGTACAGAAACTTTACGGATAAAGGAGATTTTAAGGATGGAAAAATAAAAGGAAGCTTACAATGAACACCGGGAACAATGAAGAATAAAGAAGGTAAAACACGAGAAGCCACGGGAGTGCGATGGAAGGAGCCAGTGGGGAACAATGAAAACCAGGAATCTTGAATACAATCAGGGAAAGATGGACATGATAAAACAACCAGAAGAGTTAATGTAAGGTAAGTAGAGTAGAATGGCAGACTGAAGAAGAGGACAAGCAAAGGGAATGAAATGAAAATTTGAACCAAATCTGAACATTAACAGAAATGTAAAGAAGCAAATTCAAAGCACAACCAATGAGAATAACTGAACTAACAAAAGGGGTAAACTAAAATAGGAACCTATCAGACCATAAACAATAAGGAAATGATCAAACAGAAACACGAATGAAACTAAAGTCCAAAAAACCCACCCGCCATAACACACTGCCTTTAGTGTAAACAAAAAAATGTGACTGAAAGCTAAAGATAGAAAGATGTATACGTAAGGCCATATATTGCTGTCTAAATGTGGTCAAAAGGCGGATAAGAATAGGATTGATCAAATTAGCTAATTAACCCTTTAAACATATTTGTTCAATCTACATTTGGATGGAACCTTGTAGCTCGAAGCAGATAATTTCCAGCATGTTTTTTGGGCTTTATGAAGACAAGGTCTGGCCAGTCCATTACATGGTTTGTTTCCTGCTCATCAGATGACTACTGAAGCCCGAGCTCCTCATATTTGTTGTTTTTTTCTCACTTTCTCCCTTGTCTTGTCATCTCTCTGCGGTCTCTTCTTGTTATCTTTTTGTCTCCGGCCACTTCTCCATCTCCCATGGACCTGCTTTGAGTCGCTGGTGAAATATTAACCAGGCTTTGATGCTTATTAATTGTCCCACTCAGTAATTGAGATGCTCGGTGGAGCCCGTACCCATGGCGACAGCAACAGTCCATCCCCATGGAAACAGTATCTCACCCACCGACACACCGGAGAGAGGGTATGGTTGGGTGAGAGTTGGTGGGAAATGCAGGACAGATGGCACAAAGTAGAACTGGTTGTGGTTCTTTAAGGCACCAGAATAAAAGTTAGAAACAAGCAAAAGTAAGTAACTTTTATAAAAATCTCTTTTTTTTTTTCTTTTTTTTTTCTTTTTTTACATATTTGTGAAAAATGTCACCATGTCCTGACAGTACAATAATCTGTGAAAAAAAAGTTCCTCTGCCTCTTTTCTCAAGTCCTACTGTCATTTATAGAAATACACTGCTCTCTGTCAGAAACAACTACAGAGCCAGAAGGAGGGTCTTAACGCTATCAATCATGTTTATGTATATGCTGCTCACACCTCAAGATTGCTCAAGACACAAGCTCAAGATTGATCGTTTGCTCCAGCTGTGCTAATAACAGAAAAACAACCTAACCTTGCTGTAATCTTACAGGAAAATTGTTTATCCTCAGTCATTGGTGGTCATGCTAACTAGCACAGCAGGCTACTTAGCATCAGGATTAGGGAGAGCTGTAGCATAGCAGAGAGGAAGTGGCAGTGACTATGTGACAAGGCCTTTCTTCTGACTCTGGTTGTTTCTGACTGGGACAGTTTTAACAAATATATAAAAATATTTTTACAAAAGTTATCTACTGCAGCTTTAGTTTCTCCATTCCTCGTGGCTTAAGGGAAATTTCACTGCAGTCACCCGCATAAAGATGCAGTTGATTCTTCAAGATAACCATCTAAAGGCAACTTAACTGTGCTGTCTACCGTGTTGCATAATTTGAAGCAAAGACAGATTTAGACATGTTTCACCGGGTTATTTAAATCATAGTAACTGTAGAGGCACTCGATGGATTTTTTTAAAAACTTTTTTTCTGAAGTAAACCTCAGTAAAGCATGTAAAGTCCGGTCACATTACAGAACTGAGGCTGTGTGAAAACATATTTTAAAAACAACCCATGTTGAAATCTGCAACTGGAACATTTCAATTTGGAGAAAGTAAAACGTTTTAGTAGACAAGGTAAAAGGAATTACAGAACGTTGTTGTTAAATTTGTGACTCTATATATAAGCAGCTCCTCACTCTAACTGAGAATATTGAGGGCGTTTCTGCTTTTTCACAGTGCCATGGATAAACAATCACTGCTTTTACCGTTCACTTTCACACTATACACAACACCCAGATGTGCTGCCATAACATTAATGGAGCACCTCGATCTAACCACAGATGTTCTTGCTCAAAATGAACAGATCATTTTTATGAGCTCTCTTATAAACATTTAAGCCAATTTATTTTACCTTTGTAGTTTGGTCGGAAAAGGAGGTTTATATTTTATATTCTTTCAACTGTATGATCAGCAGTTATTGATAGCAATGCACCAAGTCAGCCTGCGAAATCAGGCTGTTCTGATTGATGGTTGATAGGTGAAATACTGAATAAATACCGTCCCAGATTCATTAAATACATCACAACTAAGAACTACCAGGGTTTGGTCTTTAAACCAATGACTTCTTTTGAGTTCAATGAAATTAAGAAATAATCTTGGAACATAGTGTTTTCACTCATAAATGACAACATTGTTTTAATTTATTAATACATTTTCTGTTGGATTCAAAACTACTTCTATCCAAAAACCTGCAGCGGTTTGTTAGCCTTCACAATAAAAAGTGAGAACCAACTTTTAAGTCCTCAAAAAAATGGGTATCCATATCAACAAGAAAAGTCTGGTTGGTGCAACTTTACACGTTGAGACTTTAGATGTTTTTCTATTTAAGTCATAAGTTGTATGTAGTGTTAAAAGAAGTAGGAAGAGGTCTCAGAGGAAGAGCAAGATGAGAGTTTTAGAGGAGATGAAAGGAGGATGGATTAAACTGGGGCTGGTTGATGAAGTAAAGGAAGCTGGAGATGAGGTGTAGAGTGAAGCTGTGTGTACATGTAAATATGTCCTGCAGAAGGCTGGGAGCTCTGAGGCTTTTGAAAACTTGTGGGCTTTTGAGACCGGATGATCAGTCTCTGGAACGCTACCTTGCAGAGCCAGATCCAACGTCAGCCATCGATAGTTTGACACTTTTCACCGGCACATGACACATGCTCAACACAAATCAGAAGATCCACAATCCATCACCACTGATTGTACTTTAAAGGCTCTAACCAGGTTAATTTCCATGTTTATGAATTAAAAACTAATAAATAAGGAGATCTTTTTTCCTGTATTGCTAATACAGACAACACCTTCACACCAAACACATTTCTTATAAATCCTGAACTTATTTAGCAATTTTAGACAAACAGTAAATTGGATTTTATTGTTTTTCTTTCTTTTATATAGTAGTTTTAAGTAGCTGATGACCAGAATTGACTGATCTTCAGATTTGCAGTTGTTGACCACCAAATGCATCATACTACTGAGCAAGACTAGGTTGTGCTTTATTACCACTCTTCTATGTAGTTTCTCTTACTATTAAGTGGAAAAGACCCAGACTTGCATACAGAGTCGAGTTTCAATCGAGTTAGCTATTCTTAACAGTGGCCATATTGTGTGACTGTAATAAATGTCTATGCTTTCAGATAAACTGTAGAGTTGACTTGCTACAGATTTTGAGTTTGATTGGCTCTAACTAGTGACCGACTGATGGTGAACCTAAGTGTTATCAGGATTCAGTAACAACTTTCTTTGGATCGGCCGCTCAGATCTTCTCAAAAACTGAAGGTTGAAAGGTCCACAAAATTCAGGGAGTTTGAAATTTTAACTTCTACCTCTTGGAAAGACATCTTGAAGAGCAACATTTTAATGTTATGAATGCCAACCGTTTCTTTTGAGTTTGATCACAGAAACAAGAGGCAGACTATTACAGTTAAACTAGACTTAGTTAAACTTTGGTCATCTTTGATATTTCAGGAATTCCCATTTCCTGACACTTCATCGAACATATCTGAACTTTGCCTTTTGATAGGGTGGGCTGTAGCATATTTTTATCCTAAACCTGGGGGTTAGGAAAGGTTAGGAACCACTGGCATTGCTGACCCTTGAAGAAACTGGGAGCCAAAAATAGAGAAAGCTAAAGTTTAAGTTGCTTTGCAACATGGTCATTCCTCTGCTAAACCAAAAAAATACTAAAATCTTGCAATATCCTGACTTGGTTAAGGTAGAATTAAAACTGAAAACGACTAGCAACAGATTATTTTTGTACTTGGGACAGCAGGATGTTCTTGTTACCTCTTCCTGTCCTTTTTTTTTTACTTTCACACCAGCTGTATTTCATCCTAACTTACTTTCATTCCTGACCCAAAGACTCCATTCCCTCAACAGTGACATCATCAGACTCCCCTTATTGACCTACTGTTTAAGTAGGACAGGCTGGATTTAAGATGCACTGTTGTCACACTCACAATAGACTCATAACCACATACACAAAAAATCGAGCACACTGTACTGCTCACTGATGCCAAACAAGGTCATCGCTGGGTGTCCGAGAGTGGTGCACGCTGCAGCGCAGTTCATGTGTGTTCTCAGTTGCAGGTAAGGAATGGGAGGAAATCTGAGAGCCTGGGGTCAGCAGGTGGAATCAATACTTTGGCATCCGTGTTTTTGACAAACTCCACCATAAGATTTCAGAGAAACACATCTGTACATCTATTCTGTTAAATTATAGAGAGAATAACGTTTTGAGGATTTTTTACTTTGTGAAATCCAGAAAAATGTAAAACTTTGAAATATTCAGATGTTGCATATGCCTGAAAAAACACATACCATTGAAACCATTACTGCACTGGCCAAGTGATTGAAATCTCTTGCTTGCTGACCAATGATCAGCTGGTTAAATACTGAAAGAAACGGATGCATTAAAACTGTAAACTCAAGCTTTTCCAATCTGTAAGCTCATTAACAAACAGAAGAATTTGATTTGATTATAGTTTATTAGAAATATGATGGAAGTTATATGAACTTCAAGGTGGTGTAAATACATCATGGATCTGCTATTGTTGTCTCCGTTTCGCCTTTCCTATATTTGGGTATTTCAAAATGAACATTTTATTGTACCTCACATATTTTTAAAAATGTGAGGTCAAGAAAACATACCAGTTGAAAGTTCAACCAACTGATTTCTATGTCACTGGTTTTAAAGACCTCGGCACCAAACAGTTCCCTCTTTGTTCGATGTTTTCATCATACAAGATGATCAAACCGTCATGGTAGACACATACTGCATTAGTGTGGACAGAATTATGCGTACTATCTGATTAGATAATTTCCTCCAATCACGCAGCCCCAGTCAAGGCTCCCTTATGCAACTTGGATCTTTCTGAAGGCTGTTTTCATCCGATGGCAGTGACTGGCTGATCCCCAGAGGCTGCTCATCAGACCGTCTGCCAGTCCATCTGGATATCACACGCTCATCTGCACTGTTTGTGATCTTTAAGATGACTTAACAGGCTTTAATGATGTAACTGGAAATGTCCATTCTATTTAATCTATGGGTTCTTGCAAATGTATTCATGTATTTTTTTTCACAGTTTGCTACATTACAACACCAGACTTTGATTTTATCTGGATTTTATCTAAAGTGGTGGCTAATTAATGGTTTTTACATTTTCTCCAATAAAAATATGAGAAGTGTGGTGTGCTGTCTTTATCTGCGGTTGCAGTTGCTACAATTTGATGCTTATCTACCAGTTTTGCACACCTGGACACCAGCATTTTGTCCTTTCCTTTCAAAAACAACTCAAGCTCAGTGATGGCAAAAAAATTTGCCATCACATGGTACTGGTTTCAAAGCAGCCAGTCCAGGAGCACCAATAATTTTGCTTGACGTTGGGGGAGGGGGCGGGGGGGTGGAGGGGCCTCTACCCCCCCCACCCCTCCGACCAGCACAAAGCTCCAGCTCTTCTTACATTATTAGCTGTCTGTGATGTTACATTAAAGATGCATGACTGTCATGCAGTCTCACTCAGCACGAGCCTCCTGTGTGTGCTCGAGTTGCTGGCCAACAGAAAGAGGGACAAACACACATACACACACACACATGTTGTTCGTGTAAAAGTGCGGGAGTTTTCTCAAAGTCCAAATTTGTCATTTGACAGATGGATGTGGGAGGCTGTCACAGAGACTAAACGCTCCTGAGAGAGACAGAGAGAGCTGTCTGGTTGGATGGCGATAGTGAGCTCGGTGGACAGAGTGGGAGGGGGTTAGCCACACAGTATTGATATAATACAAGCGTTGAGTGCCCTGTCTGCCTGGTTGAGTGGTTCTTTGTGCTGTGGCATATGACTCCTGTGTGTTTTTTATTATATCAGTCATATGTGTGAGCAGGTAGATTGAATGAACGTAAAAGAGTTAGGTTTGTGTGTTAACCTCGCTCTGAAGTCCAGCTTAAATTAACTTCACACAAGTCTGGAAAAATGTGGAGAAGTATGGCATTTGATTTAAGTGGTTTCTAAGGATGGGTTAGTATGGAAAAATATTTGTTTTTCCATTCTTCTATCCATCCTTACAGTCTGTTTGTTGCAGAAATGCCTCCCATGAATTTGGTTTTATCATAACCATATTTAACCTCCTCCATATATAGGACTGTGCTGCACTGATTTTGCATCTAGGACACCAAGGAAAGTGACTCGGGTGTGGTGATAAGAGGATTTCTTTTTTAATCATAAGGTTTTCATAGAGACTGAAATTAAAGGAATTTAACAAATAGCACAGCATATCTAGTATAGGTTTCATTGGACTATTGAAATTCAGCTTCTACACAGGACCAGACATTCACTGAATCAGTAAATTCATGACCAAAACTTTATTACTTCTAACGAACAAAAGGATTAAAACCCCTGGAAGCTAGAGTCTGTAAAAGGATTGGATTTGACATGTAAATGTGTTGGAGCCATTAAATATTAAGAGGACTCAGTTGGCCACACACACGTCCTTCTCTGGTGTGTGTTTGCAAAGTCTCCCTGCTCGTATCAGTGTCCTAATTGGTCTAACAAGATTAATGAGGCGGACTAGATTCTTCTGCTCTCCCTCCTCCCATCTTTTTGTTGTCAGGGCGGGGAACCTCGTCTGCACACACACACAACCTGGTAAATCCAAGTCACGCTACAATCCATTTAACAGGGTGGTGAGGTAAAAGCCATCTTCTGCCACGGTGCCTGGAATTTTATTGGTGCTGAAACTGTTAATCAGTTACAGAAAATTAATGAGTAACTCACTTTTCCTCAGCTTTTTTCTCTAGTTTGGTCCAACTGAAAAAATAATAATTTTAAAAATCGCTTGACAAAGTCTGCAAAATTTATTCTGCAGACTTTGACCAGTTTGAGATTCTGATGATTCTGTAAAAATATCCAGTTCTCTCACGGTATTGACACACAGTTCAAATCAGAAAACGCTTTATTGTTTTTCTATTGCTAAAAAACAAACATAACAAAAATTTCACCCCGATATCTTGCAATGTTATCAATGAATTTATTGTTTCTGCATACAGAATTAGATATTCTTAGGATTCTTTTCTGTCCATTTTGATGGCTACTGCTTAGAGATGATAATAAATGGATTTACTCAAGATAAAAGAAACAAAAAGCATGTGCAATGTACTCTGTCATTTGATACAAAAAATTACTTTTTCCTACAGTCAAACTTTTCATTTTAGTGGATCCCCAGTATTAGCAGTCGGCGGACAGATGCTTGAAACTTTAAACTGACCTTCTCTCTAGTCTCAGTTCTAGTTCTAGTAAGCAGAAAAGAATAAAGTATTTGCCTTTTCTGACATAAAATCACCTCTTGAATTTTTTTAATATCCATTTTCTTCTTTTTTTTAATTCATATTTTTATTGATATTTTTGCATATGGAACAAAGGCGTTTACATATTCCAGGGTGCAAAAGTGTTGAGCATAAACAAACTGTTTACACCGCTGACTTTAAAATGCATGTTTTCAAGAACAAAGAACACATGCAGAACACCCCCAATAATAAAACATAGTGAAAGAAAATGAATAGTGAAAAACCCATAGCACATGGCACATGTGCACATGCATATACACACTTACACAAATATGTACACATCCGAAAAAACACACAAAAAGAAAAAAAAAGAAAAGAGCTGGGTACGCAGGGGGGTTTACATTGAAGCAACAAACTCAATAAATGGTTGCCATTTAGAGTATAATTTGTTCAAGTTATCTATTTTATTCTTTATTGCTGCATGCCCTGGTAAATCCTGCAGATTAATCACTCATCACAGGCACTATGTGATTTGTGCTTCGTTTCCAACTTCTAATTGTTCCCGTGCAACTAAGGCTCAGGTGTCCTAGTTACTGTCACATGCTGAAGGAATGATTGAGAACACTCCACATGGTTTGTGTTTGCTTTATCCTGAGTAAACTGATTGGGGGACATTTTGGCATCACTTGGTTTATGACAGCTCAAACAGAAACAGATGAGCTGAGCAATCCCAGAAGTAAAACAGTAGAAGTTTGACCAAGGGTGCAGTTCTTCCGCTGAAGGTTTTGTCCCACTTTCCTGTGCACTTTTCATGGTTAAATCTCACACTTTTATAAGTACAGATATAAAAGACTAACATGAATTCATAACAACGGAAAAAACAGACCCTACATAGATAAAACCTTTTATAACTTTTATAACTTTTTCATACCATATGGCAATTTTATAGTGTTTCTTGTTTTTATTGGAACATGTTGTACAGCAGGCATCTAACTAAATTTTCTAATTTTAACATTTCATTCCAGCTACAAGATTCAGCTTTTTGGCATTCCTAGTAATTTAATCCCTGAATTAAGCTGTCCTGGTTGCTTGGCAGTCTAAACTGATTGAAGTTCAGGAATTAACTTACATCCAGTTAAAGTACTTTACAGGAAAATTGGTCTGATGGTGAGAGTAACAGCAGCCATTATTGAAATAACAAATAATATCAAAGCTTTAATTCTTTCGATGAGGAAAAAAGAAGATAAAACTCAGGTTTCCATCAGGAAAACATCGCACTAAACCTCCTGTTATGGAAGAAAACACTCTTGAAGGCACCACATGATTCAAGTGGCCGTCGTCAGTGATGATGTGCAGTGTTTGGCTGGCGTGTCACCCCGGGAGCCGAGCACTAAATCAATAATGGTGCTGTCCATTTGCTGCGCTCTGTTCCAAATCAGTCTGAGTCCATCTTTCTACCGAAATCCCCACTGAGATGCGCTGTTATGCAAGAGGTTACATTTGGGGATTAGTACATCATTTTCAAGGGTAGACATCAAGAATCCAGAGGCATTTATAGGTCACAAATCCCATGCTGTCATGTGTTATACTTACAACAAAAGGATTTTTCAATGCTTGTCCTTACATCATTTGTATCTTTCAGTATGTTCAGTTTGAGGCTGATTCCTTTACATAAAAAAAACAGTCTACACAGATATTTTAAAGAAAAGTGTGTGAGTTATTTATTTATGTATTTGATTACCTATTATATTTTGTAGATCTGCATTTGACAGTGTATATTTTCTGCATAGATTGCAAGTAATTGCCTATGATGAGAGAGACTAAAGAAGAGTCCATTTAGTATTTGTTTGTGTTCTTTGCCTCATGTTCACCACTGCCTGATGGAAGTGTGGGTGTTGCTGCCTGTGTGTGTGTGTGTGTGTGTGTGTGTGTGTGTGTGTGTGTGTGTGCATGCGTGTGTGTCAGTCTGACTGTTGCATAAGAGGATCTGCTGCTGTCCCAGAGCTTAACGAAGGATTTAAGCCTCTCTTTCTCACTCTCTCTCCTGCGCTCTCTCCTTCCTGAGTTGTCTGCCCCTTTAGCACTCTGTTATACTTGCTAATCTCTGTAATTGCATGTACATTGTATGTGGATTGTGTAATTGCACTGTATGTTCCATTTTATATGCAGGTTGTCTAAGTATTAAGATTTTATTATTATAGTTTCTTGGATCATGTGTAAGTAGAGTTTATGCCAGAGATTACAACACAGCTGCCTTTTTATGTTTTTAACTGTTGTAAAAATGTAACAAAAAGATCTGTTGTTTAATAATTAACTTTGTTCACTGTGTGTTTTATCATTTTTGGCGTATGAACTGTCTGAGGCGCCTAAGTATCACTCATTACAAAAGCAAATATGCAGTAAATCAACAATTTCAATTTCAATTGAAGAAATACATTAACCAGGATTCAAAATATATTTTATATATTAGCAGAGATGACAATTTAAGGCAGAGTTTCATAATTATTTTTAAACCAAAGAAAAATACATTTATGAAATTTCCGATAGCTGTTTTAATCATCCTCTATTACCAATTAGCAGTATTAATGCAGTCCAGAGAATGTAGCTCCAGACCTGAAGGGATATTTCAGGTTATTTGATGTGATTTTTCTGGGAAGTTTTAACAGTTTTAACAGTAATAGCCCCTATTATTGTTAGTGTAATAGATGACATATTTCAATGGGTTTGTACAAAAGTAAAAAAAAAATATAAAAAAATGAGTGGTGCAATCTGAACAGCTGACATGCTTGTCTCTTGGTTTTAGCTGATTTTACACATTTAAAACCGATACAAACAATGCTAGTGGACGTAAACATTTTCACTTTTAAATGACAGTGAAGTTTGTTGCTGTTTACTAGGCAAAGTGACTGCTGACGCATCAGTATGCTGTAAATCCACCATGATCAGTCAACTTTAGCATTTTGTATCAGACTACCAGTTGTGCAGAGACACCAGGTCTCCATGTCTTCATGTCTTTATATTTCTGAAAATTAATATTTATAAAACCAACTGCGGTTTTCCGGCCTATAATGAATCTTTAAAAAACCTGGCCTGGCCGAATCTTAATTTTGGCAGATATCGATTTTTTTTTTTGTCTGAAAAGATACTAAATATAGCAAGAAAGTTGCTGAATTTTGTTGATCACAACCTCTAGTTATCAGTTCCAAACCCAGGATTTTTAATGGAAAACATAGACTGAAAGATAAAAGCATACAACAGGGCAACCTTTCTGTACTCCGTTTAGCCTTCCTGTTATCTGCTCAAGTCTGGCTGTCTCTTTTAAAAGAAACCTAGGTTAACCAGAGGTGGTTTCTTTGGCTTAGTTTTCCACCACATGGCTAAAAACAGCTAACTTTGAGTCTTGCTTCCTTATTATCAACTTCCACTCTGAAGATTGTAATTCAAGCAAACAGGTAGCTGTGTACTTCACAGCTACCTGTGAAGTACACAGCTACCTGTGAAGTATGGTGTGTTCACTGAAGAAAGATTAGATTTTTAAGTGTCTGACCAAACGTTTGTGGCTTCAGGTTTTGAATTATCTCATAGAGTTAATAATTTTTTTTTTAACTTTGTAATGTATCCAATGCTCCATCTATGTCTGAACAACTTTGCTGTGAAGGAAAAAGTGTCAGTAAGTGGCTCCTCCTTCTTTAGTAATTGATTTTTAAGCTGACTATCCTTTTTATTGACATCAACAAAATGCTTTTGAGTCTGCGGTCAGACACTTTCTTCCTGCCTTTGTGTAATTTGTGCACCGTGTGAGACATCATGGGAGTGAAGTTAACCCATCGCCGTTACGGCTGCTCTGAGGGAGACTCACAGAGAGGTTACAACAGCACAACATTGTGTGTTGGTACAGGGAATTAAACACTTTATGCAGTTCGATTTGGATGCTCAGCCGCTTTATCTGACTAACTGCTGCTGCACATGAGTGGGAAAGGCTCAATTTAATCAACTCTATCACTTCTGGTTTGAAACCTGACAGCTCTTTTTTTATTTTACTAAAGGCCAGAGTCAAGAGAATGGGAGAGCTTTTAAACAGAAGGTGTGAATGAAAAGTTCAAAGAATCCAGTTAGCGCATCACGTACAGATTTGCATTGAATAGCAGCAGTAAACGAGGTCCGTAATGACGCTGAAATAACAGTTATAAAGACAATGGAGCTAATGGTGATAATGATACAAGTGCTGGTGAGAAGTGTAATTCTGGTGAAGATAATGACCTCTTATGTGTGGGTTGTTGTGTTTGTTTGTGCTGGAGGACAGCCCCTTCTGCTGCACTTGCTGTTCTGCTGCGTTTTTCTCCCTCTGATTTACGTTTGTTTTCTCCCCCGTCTTTGTCTTTGCGCAGATTGACTTGGAGCCGGAGGGGAAGGTCTACGTGGTCATCGATCTGTCTGGATCCACCACTGAGGGTAAGAACACAGCAATGCGACATTTTAGTGCAAAACAAAGGGAGCACAGCACAGTTAGTATTACCAGAGCAGTGTTTCTTCTCATAACTGTGTGTTATTTGGTGGGAATTATAAGAGCAATCCAGAAAGGATGGGAATATTTAGAAAGTATACGCTGCATGTATTTTAATTCTTCTGATTATGTTGTGAGCTTCATGGCGTGTTGTTAGGAATATTAAAAAATTTACTGTTTAGCCTTCGAAATTTTAATTCCCCCCAAGCAGAATAAAAATAATGCATTTATATGTTAATATCCACCACAAACCAAAAACTTGTTTCAGTCTCGCGTTTGTGCAATTTGGATGTGTGTGCGCTTCTCTCCTGCTAGAAGTGTAGCAGGAGAAAAGCCTTATTTTTCCCTCAAGAAGAGTAAACATTATACACATACAGTTGACACCTGAAGTTTGCATACAACAAGCAAAAACACACACAAACCTTTGTTTTTTACACTCTGAAGTTAAATCCAACCAAAATTCTCTTGTTTTAGATCAGTTGCCACTTTATAACCACTTTGAGTTTGTGCTTTTCCATCTGGAAAACCCAGTTGCCCCTGAGGTTTACCTTGTTAGATGACGTCTTCAATATTTCCTCATAATGTTCTCTCCTCATTATGCCATTTATTTTACAAAATGCACCCATTCCTCCTGCAGCATAACAACCTTATAACAAGATACTGCCACCTTCATGCCTTACATTTGGGATGGTGTTCCCAACAAACTTCTCAATTTTTTCTCCAAATGCAACAATCTGCTTTTTTTTTTTTTTTAATGTTTCTTTTGGAATAATGGCTTTCGGTACCGGACATGTTTCACTGTCTTACCAGCTTCAGCAGCATTTTCAGAAACTCTTTTATTCTGAGGTGGATTTGTACATTTTGGATCAAGAACCGGTCTTCTTCCTGAACATTATGATGGTTGGACATTTTCATTATGACGCATATAATTGTTTGAACAGATTAGCGCGGCACCTCCAAGCATCGATAAATTGTTCCCAAGGATGATCCAGACTTTTGCAGCTCCACAGTTCTCTTCCTGATATCTTCATTGATTTCTTTTGAATTTCCGATTGTGTCAAACAAGAAAGCGGTTCATTTCAGGTGTGGCTTTAAAATAGCCACACCTGAAATAGCTATTTCAGGTGTGGATCTAATACCTCCTAACAGGTGTTAGATTGGTGTTAGATTGGTCATTGATTGGTCATTGAGAGACTGAATTTAAACTCTTTTCTTTGATTAGCTGCATGGATTTTGTCAATTTCAGTAAATGAGGCATTATAACAACCTTCTTTGAATGCGTGTTATCCAAATAAGTGATGGACGAAGCAGCTTGCTCATAAAGTGCTCTGATGCAAAGAGAATAGCACATTTTGATCCATTTCAGAAGCAAATAAAAATCAATTATTCAGGCTTTTATGTTTGCGGTCTGATTAATTGATTGGAATTGTCAGTCTGCATGGATAGCATCATTAAAAATGTGTCCCATATGGTTCATAATTACAAATAAATGTCTCTTGTGATAAGTTCTTTTCATTTACATATAATGTTTTATTTATATAGCAATAAACTGCCTGGTCTAAATGTACATTTTATTCATGTAGATATGCTATAAAATTAAAGACATGTAGCAGCGCTGAATTCTGCCTTTATGTGGGAACCGGTCCACTGTCTAAATAAACCCATCAGTAGTCATAAAGTCATAAAGGGTTAATTATTCATTTCAAATTTGATATTTCAGTCACATTACCAGCTTGTAGTTTATCTAAACAGTCAATTGCTTTATTTTACTTCCTGTGCCATTTGCTTATTGATACCTTTGGTGAAAACGTGTTAAGGAAAAAGACCATAAAATACATTTGTCTTTTACTGTGGTGACATAATCTTAAACATATTTTAATTCAAGTAGAACTAAAAGGTAGCTGTTCAAGAAATGACTCAAGCAAGAGTAAACAGGTATTTGGTAAAAAGGCTACTGAAGTATTGAGCCAAACATTAATCATTTCATATTTAAAAGTTATATCATCAGACGGACCAAAATGTATATGTTATGTGGAAATTTTGGTATTTTAAAGATAAAAATAATTCATGTAAATGATTACAAAATAACAAAATCAGGCAAAAATAATAATTTTGTCCAGATGAATTTTGTTCAATGAAACTTTTGCAAAAAAGTTGCAAAACTGCAGGTGAATCTTTGTTTAAAACAAGCTTGTTCATCGTGCACCCAGTGTGCTTTAACACAGTGGGTAAAGCATACATATACTTTACTCGAGGAAGAGTAGTGATACTTCATAATAAAGTTACTCAAGTAAAAGTAAAAAGTATATTGTAGTAAAAAATACTTCCAAAATTACCTTGTTTTTTTTTTTTTTGCCAAAAAGTTACTCAAGTAAATGTAACTATCTACTCATGAAGATGAGCACTCATCTGCCTCATTTGAGTGCTACGTTCTCTTGTCTTTCCCATTTTGAAGAGGGGCATCTTTGCGTTTGTGATGTTACGTTTGTGGCCGTGGCTTGTTTCCGCTGCCCCCAAGTGGTTGCTGGATAACACAAACAACAAACACCCTGAAAGTTGTCAGCTCCCTGCCCTAAGGGCAGGATCTATAAAAGGTGCGCATTCCTAAAAAGCATTCCTAGATCCGTCCTTATTACTCCTCCTTTCTCTGTCTCTTCTGTTTCCATTAAATAAACATGTAAACATCCAGAATGCCTCTCTCCGTCCACACAAATTTCCTCGATCACATGCCACCCGATAAGAGCGGTTTTTGCCCGCGCACATGCATCCTTGCACCTGGTTATAAATAGAAACGTTCTCTGCCTGGCACTCAGCGTCTGTGTGCGTGTGTGTGTGTGTGTTTTTTTGTGATGGTGCTTGGATAACCTGACCAGATGAGAACACAGCAGAGAGGCCTGGCAGATTGCTTCTGCAGAGGATATCTCTGTTTAAATGCGGACAAAGACAGGAGACGAGAAAGCGAGCAGATTCTTAAAATAGAGGGTGATATTGAACCAGGGATTACCACACATACGCACGCACACACACACACACACACACACACACACACACACACACACACACACACACACACACACACACACACACACACACACACACACACACACACTGCAGGAGCAGCAGCAGACTCGGGCGTCCATGTCTTGCCCTCCTCATGGATGATTGGCCACTCTGTGGTGACCTCACAATCCACTCTCCACCCACTCCTGAACTTTCTCTCTTCAGTTCAGCCGGCTCAGGAGCTCGTCACGTTAATGCATGCTGATAAAAACAAATGGTGTGTCTGTGTGTGTGCATGTGTGCGCGCGTGTGTGCGTGTGTGTGTGCGTGTGCGTGAGTGTGTGTGTGCTGGTGGAAAGGAGTAATGGTTGCAGAGATGGAGGGTGAGAAGTAGAGGAAGACGGGGTATTTTTAGTAGATTTATTTTTTTCCCCTGGTGCAATCTGTTCTCTGCAGCTTTAGAAACTGGAAGGACATCTTTGTCTGCTTCTTATTTCTCCACTTTTCTCTCTATCCCGTTACATCTGTTGTTTCAAAGATGAACACACCTATGATGTCATTTAAACTGAGAATATTCAGAGATTTTATTTGTAGATGTCTCACTCAGTTACTTGAACTTAACCAAAACTAAACAAATTGTTTGGGTTTTCTGAGATTATTTCCATAGAAACTCTGAAATGTGACTTTTAAAGATACATTTTTACTTACACCAAATATCTGTTGTCTCTAAAAATGTAGAAGCTGTATTTCACCTTTACCTTTTTCTTTTCTTTTGTAGCATAAAATTGTCAAGATAATACTTATGAAACTACATAAACCTTCTCTTCTTTTGTTCATCGTGTGTAATTTTGCTGGCTTTCTTTCTGCTTGCTAAGGCTTACAGGTTAGTGTTATCTTTCTTCTAAGTACAATAATGCATTGTCGTTAAAGACCTGTGTTGATTTAATCAGATTTTCAATCTGACTGCTGTATCTCGGCACATTATACGGCTTTAATGTGGTACATACTATAGTTTGGTTGTTTATATAGAAAGTACTGGATTTACGAGATCAAACCAAAATGTTGTAAAATTAAAAATCCCATTTTTTTGATTGACGTAGAGAAAGTACAGCTGGGTGTCCATAGTGCAGTCCTGGAAGTGATTTTGACCATAATACAAAAATGGCAGTTAAATAAAGTCTCACAGTGACATGCCATTAAAAAAAACATACTGACTAATTAAAATCTTTTAAAAATGGAAGGTGCAACACAAAGTGCTAATCTTTTATCAACCATGTTTTTCTCTTCTAATTGAAGTTCATAGCAAATACTGAACCGCAAACTTTGACATTAAAATTGCTTAAAACAAGAGTTTTTCTAAGAAAGTGACCCATGTTCTGTTGTTGTTGCTCAGAAAACAATGTGAAGTTGCATTTGTTCATCCATCCATGAATGAGGATGGATGTATACGTTTTTTTTCTTGTATTATAACCTTTTGTTTCTGCGAAACACTTTGTGTTGCCTTCATTGTGCGTGAAAAAGTCTCAATCAAACAGATTAGCTGATTGTCAGCAAGTCTGATGATCTCAGTTTGTGAACTCAATGCAATGTAGCAAAGTCAGAAATTCTCTTTTTCTTGCTTTAAAGTCAGAGTCTCGGTTATAGAGACCAGGTTTAAAAAAGCATCTACCTTTACATTTGTGGAAAAGTTATAAGCTTTGTGAGATGGACTTCACTTTGACGAGTCATGTTGTGGCATTTTATTGTTACAATCACATGGCACATAGTTTCTTCTCGTGTAATGAAGTGTGGTGCTCGGGGAATACAGATAATATCAGACAACCGCGTCACAAGGTTTACTGTAGATTTATTGTCCTTTGAAGATCCATTTTGTTTCTATCAAGCCGCTACTTTGATGTTGCTGTCGGCTTCCTGCTTGTTTTTGTCAAATTTGGACATTCGTGTTTCTGTTTATTTGGCGTCCGTCTCCCAGACGCTTGTTCTTCAGGTCCAGAGTACGGCCGTCTCCAAGACAATAACTCTTAGCAGTTGTTAGGCCTCTTCTCCTCTACTACTCAGTGTGTGTGTGTGTGTGTGTGTGTGTGTGTGTGTGTGTGTGTGTGTGTGTGTGTGTGGGTGTGTGTGTGTGTGTGTGTGTGTGTGCGTGTGTGCGTGCGTGCGTGTGTGTGTGTGTGCGTGTGTGTCCGAGACAGATGGACGATGTATTATGTAAAGCAAAATGATTTCCGTAATGGACTATTTAGCTGCTGCTCCCCCCCGACCAACGTGCATCACGCACAGATACAGGAATACAGATTTACACCCGTATCCACATACACAAACTTCCTAGACATCCTGTCTGTAATCGAACTGTGGAGAGGCTCAGCAGTAACCACATCTACAGCATACCCCGGAGAGAGACGCTGGTGGAGTGAGAGAAAGGCTAACTAGGACAGGAGCGCCGAGGGAAGCAGTGTGTGTGGGAGTGAGAGTGGAGGTGGTTCTCTTGTCTTAAGGTTACTCTTGGAAAGCATTTATCTATCGGGGGGATGCAGAGAGGATGTAAAAAGGACTGGTTGGATGTTGTTCACCGAGGAGGAGTATTTTAATATGCTGTCCTTCGTTTTTGTGCCCACACACGGCAGTATAAATAGCTTTCCACACGTATATAGATGCATAGGCCTCCGGTAGGTGTAGGTCTTTTTTAAAGAGGGAGGAAGGACTGAGGAGGCATTGAGTGATTAGACATCCTGAGCAACATGATGCAAAATCCCGATTTGTACAAACCGTTGCACTAAGAATAAAAAGAGTTGTTGGAAGAAAGTTTGTGGCTGAATTCGAGATGAGGACTTTGAGTCTGAGAGCTTGAGTCACATTTAAGTTGCGAAAAAAGATTTGTGGTGAGATTAGAGCTGAAACGATTAATCGCATTAATCGTGATGAATGAATTGAAAGAACCGTCAACTGATTTAGTAATTGATTAATTCATACCTAGAGTATACAGACTCAAAAATGAAAAATTTTCTTATAGCACCTATTAAGCCAAAACTGTACAAATAATACATACATTTTGCATTCAAGATAAAATAAACCCTTTTTCATGTGTAAATCTGAACTCCTCAAGTGGCAGTTTTAACATCACCTGGATCAAATTCTGTAAAATGAAACCATCTCCCATTAAGCACCTTTTAAATTCAAATCATCAATCAGTTAATAGATAAAACATAATCAATAGGTCAGTCCTATTTAAGCAGAAATGGCTGAACTTTTCACATCTTGATGTTCGAAGTATTTTTTTAGCTGCATCCTTTGCTACAAATCATCAAGTGTTCACTCAAGGATTGCCATTATTGCATTTTAGTCAATAAAATATTTATTTCCTTATTTATAAAAGGAATTGAATTATTTATTTTGCATCTTAATATGTTTCTAATATTGTGCAAAAAAGACGTGATTAAATGAAAAATGTGCAGGATGTGCTGATTTTTACCAGAGAATAATCGGTTACTAAAATAATTATTATTTACGGCTATAGGTGAGATATATACTGCTCAAAAAAATAAAAGGAACACTTAAGTGTTTACTTAAGTGTTTAAGTGTTCCCTTTATTTTTTTGAGCAGTGTAGTTAAGTTGCAGAAAGAAAGAGTAAAGACGTTGCTTAGTCTCAAGTAATACTTTTTAAATTACCAAAAAAAAAAACAGACTCAAGACTCACACTAAAAATTTAAGACTTGATTAGTACGCAAATTGTACTTAAGTCACAAAAACAAACGCTCAAGATTTAGATTTGAATTTTGCTTAAGTGGGAAAAGCAAAAACTGCTTAGATGCGCAAAAATACTTGATCATATTCGAATATATTCCAACATAAATTACATATACCAGACTTTATACATAATAGAAGCACTGACGCAGTTGACATAGCTGACAGAATTGTAAAATTTCCTAAAAATCCAGAAAAGTTGTGTTTCTCTGTCCTGAACATAAAGGCAAACAAACGCAGTAGTGTCTTCATTCTGTCTCCTGAGTTCCCAGAACGAACCCGAGCCGGGCTCTGATAACGGTTGAGACGTTTCTGCACTCATTAATTAAGCTACAGGCTAAGCAGTACGCTGTTGGTCTTCCTTCGTTACAGGATGAGAGATCAACTAACCAGTTTTGCTTCCACAACATATCGTCTAGCCACTGAAGTTCCACTTATGTCAAGTTGGCATAAGTGGGTCCATGTGCAGTCAGGTCAGTTTGCTGCTATCAAAATGACATGATCATAAGTGTTTACATGCACAGCGTTTGGATCATCAACCGGCATAAGCTACCCCTCTCATCTGGATTACAATTTTATTCAGATTGAGCAGAATTACTTACATAGTACATTTTTATTTATTCTGATTACTTACGTCCATGTGAAAGTGACTACTGACTCAAAACTTAAGTCTGTCCTGTGGTTTGGCGTATGAGTCTGTCTCATGTGATTAAGCCAGTACGTAAGGCACAGACAGTGTACACCTCTGATAAGGATGCACATTCTCCTGTGAAAGGGTGCGTTTGATTTATAGCCCCGGGAAGTTCAATGAAGCTGTGCTAACAATGGCTCAGAACAATCTGTTCTTGTGAGCTGCAGCCTAATGATCACATGGCTGTCCCTCACGCGGACGTCTGCAAAAAGTGCTTTTGGATTATTTCAGAACAAAATAACTTTTTATCTCTCACAATTATAAACGTGTTTTTAATACACAAAGATTCATTTTAACAGGCATTTTTCCTGTATTTTATTGTAATTTAATATAACAATGTTGTTTGCTACGTTTTTGCATACATTTTAAAAATGCTCAATCTACTCTTACATTCTAGGTTATAAAAATTATTCATTTAAAATTTTTGTAGTTTCACAATTTAAAAAAAAACTGTTTTTCTTGGATTTTATGTTTTTTGTCTGATTCACCGCTGTCAGCTGCACCTAATTCAGCTTCATCTCATAAATTATTTACACACTTTTTAGTATGCATATCTATATAACACTAAATAAAGATGCTAGATGGTGGGACCTAAACATAAAACACCAAACAAGACAATATAAAACGTTTATTTTAAGAGAAATATAAAGCTGAGGTGAAGTTATGCCAAAAACTATTACTCCAATTCATTTTCAAGCTTATTCACAGCAGTTCATGTCATGGTTTCAGTAAATACTTCAATGGGATTTGAGACCTGACTTGGACTTTAAAAAAAAAGGTGATACTTGACTTGTGCTGGGAGACCTGACTTGGATTTCCCCCTCATATACTTGAGACTTGTTTTATGCACAGAGATAAAAACACTGAAATGGAAAACTTGACACTAAATTTTGGGCAAGACACTTAAGACACGAGCTGAACCCCTCAAAGATTTGGTCATTGACTTTGACTAGAAGCAAAAAACGTCAGACCTAACTTGGATTTGTCCCTCAGAAACCAGAGTTGACTCAAAATGAACAAATTGAGAGTCTTGACTTGGACATGGAGAGAAAAACCAGAGACTTGACTTGGAAGTGGCCCTTAAAAAACCTGTGTGTGTGTGTTTTTAATCGGCAGCCTCAGGGACAAACGAGAATGAGGAGAGGGTTTTCCGCGAGAGGATCGGTCCTCGCCAGCGACAAGGAGCCGTCCGAAGACGCGTCCATCAAGTCAATGGACACAAGTTCATGGCCACCTACCTGAGGCAACCAACCTACTGCTCACATTGCAGAGATTTTATCTGGTAGGCAACACATAAGCACACCTGTTGCAGCTCATTTGCATCAGAAGTTGAGTTTCTTTTAACCCGCCTGGCTGATAACGCCGCCTGCTCTTGTGTGTGATCCGATAGGGGTGTGCTGGGAAAGCAGGGATACCAGTGTCAGAGTGAGTACTTTTCCCCGACCCTGTCCAAATTTATCATGTAACATTGCACTTTATTTATTATTGAAGCAGGAGAACACGGGAGAGGATTACATGTTGCTGAGTGACGGGTGTGATTTGTTCTGGAGTGTGGTAATTCATTGTCATTACCACACCAAGTGCTTAACACTTTAAAAAATGCAGAGCAGGACTCGTCTGCAAAACAACATGCACAGTTAATGCATGAATAAGGTTGTGCCACGAACATGTGATAGTTTGTTTGTGGAAATTCTTACCAGCAAAGACTCGAACTCGACACACCAGAGTCATCAAATCCCCCAAGAATTATGTGGGAATTAGAAACCCCAGCATGGAAGTCATTTGGCATTCGATGAGGTTTAAATGCCCTCATCAGTAATTCAATCTGGGCTTCCTGGGTTTCACATCTACTCACTGATAACTTAAATAGCTTTAACTCTTCTGGGACAGCTTACTGTGTTTTAATTAGAGTACTTTTTATATGTTTATCAGATACAGTTTGGCTTAAGTTTCTGAGCAGCCTGAAGGAATCTTGATTGTCTTAGCGAACCAGACGCCATTAGCTCTGTGCAGCCCTTCCTGCAGCTCAGCTGGTTTGCTTCTGGATATTTTGTTTTTGGAACTGCTCTTCTAAAAATACTTCTAAAATATTAAATATTATTTTATTTTTATTATTTACATTTTTTATTGAATTAGATAAATATTATATGATAATAATAATAATAATTAGTGGAATTATTATTATTATTATTATTATTATTATTATTGACTGCAAAAACACAAAATCTTACCAAGTAGTTTTGGTCTACTGTCTAGTGCAAATATCTTAACACACTTAAAATAAGACTAAATTATCTTAAGTATAACCTTTCTTTTACTTAAAACAAGATCCTACATGTTTCTGAGAAGTAACTAGTTAGTTTTGTCTTATTT
Source organism: Poecilia reticulata (assembly GCF_904066995.2). Taxonomy (NCBI): domain Eukaryota; kingdom Metazoa; phylum Chordata; class Actinopteri; order Cyprinodontiformes; family Poeciliidae; genus Poecilia; species Poecilia reticulata. The sequence continues at coordinate 9,900,133 of NC_088848.1, read as the reverse complement.
CAAGACAAAACTTGAAATAAGACAAAGATGTTTCAAGTATACTACTACTAAGATATTTGCACTAGAAATTGGACCAAAACTTCTTGGTAAGATTTTGTATTATAAGTATTTTTGGTTAGAAGGATTTTCCAGCGGTGCAAAAACATGTTTTGACGTTTTCAGAAGAAACAAAATTAAGTGGACGAAAATAACCAGCTGGAATTACATGATACTGGTTAGTTTAAAAAGTCCTTTTAACATCTAAAACTTTTCAATACATGCATTGATTTTCTTGGGTAGCAGGACGTTCAGCTGCTTCCCAGACAGGACGCTTGTAGCTTAACACCTGTAGTTTAAAAAAATCTGTACATTTAACACACTAACTGTCCATGTTTTTCCTCACTGGAAATATTTCCAAATTTCTGTCAGCCAGCTGACTGGCAGCGGGGTAACTGCAGCGCTAGACATTAAACACTCCAGCACTTTCTATCACATCTCATGAGAAAGATACCAGACTTTAAGATTTATCTATAAATTTTCATTATTTTGAAGAATTAAGATATTTTTATTTTGTCGTATTAAAATTAAAAATCAGTCACTTATCCATTTGTTTCCTTTTAACTTCAATAATAGTAGATCCTTTAAACTCATGTCCATTTTGTTAAATTAATCAGTATCTGCCAAACTTCAATTACAACAGCAGAGGAGTGATTGCAATGCATTGGTGCTTTCAGTATGTACCTGTGTTGTCCATAAGCGCTGCCATCTGCTCATCATCACCACGTGCGCTGGGATGAAGAAGCAAGATGAAACAGCCGAGGAGGTAAATATGTGCCAGTTAAATCCACGTGTCTGCATGTACTGTAAACATCTTTTCTCCCTCTTTGTCTGACTGTTAGGACCATCTAGTTCTTAAATGCCAAAATGTGACACAAAAAAAAATGTTTGTGCACCTTGTAATACCTTGAAATATGCCCACAATTGTGCCTCCATGTTGTGAACTAGAAGCTCACATAGCCAAGATTTCATATTCTGGGCTTCTGAATTTGAAAAAGTAATAGAGATTTTTCTTATTGTTTTAGCATTCAGCAAATAACAGCAAATATTTTGGCAATAGTTCCCAAAACAGAAAGAGTTATCCGAATTTTGTCAGACAAGGAGAAAAAAAAAATTACATCTAATTGTTCAGTGTATCTAAATATCTGATTTCAACTGTGCTTATGGTGATGTTTGTGTTTGTGTGGGTTATGTCCCACTTGTTTCTGCTTCTTGCAGGCTTAATAAAGATGAATAGAAAATGCATCCAGAGTTTGTTACAAGTCAAACATGTGCATTCTTCCTCTGCGTAATCCTTTGTGTTGAGTGTTTGTGTGGGTGTGTCTCCCTCTGCAGGTGGGCTCAAGGGGGTTCAGTGTTAACATTCCCCACAAGTTCAGTATCCACAACTACAAGGTGCCTACCTTCTGTGACCACTGTGGCTCTCTGCTGTGGGGCCTCATGAGGCAGGGCCTGCAGTGTAAAGGTGAGTTTCATCTCAGCCACAAACTTACCATCTGAAAAAAGGCAACACTTTTCAATAAAATTCTAAATAAAAGCTTCACAGCAAACGCCAAGATCAAATCCTCAGCTTCAAAGGGAGTTGCAGTTTGCAGTAATTGAATTTTACTTTTAAAATTAATGAATATTTCATACAGAAATTTTATGTTTCGTATAAGTTGATTGATTTTGTGGCAAAAACAGGTTTTTTGCTATTTTTTAGAGAGTGCATAACTAAATCTCATGTCTAGTCCCAGATTTTGTACTTCAGGCGTCGTCAGTGTGGGCTTCATGAACAGTCAATCAGTTTCAGAGAACTGTCAGCACACATATGCCTGTCATAATGACACATTTTACTGGACACTAAATTGTCCCAGACATTGCGATAAACCATAATATTGTTGTTTTGAGACAATCTTCAAGCAATATAATGGTAAAGGCATAATAATGCAAGATCACATTCTGAAAAATGAATAAACTTTACATTTTAATGAAATTTTAACACTAAAACTGGAAGACATTTTAAATATTCAAAATAAACAACAGAAAAAAAACCAAATGTAGTGAATCATGAACTCTTTGTAAACATTGTCCTTCAAAAAAAGGGCTAGTTGAGACCAAAGCACAATCTAAAGACTTTTGTCATCCAGTTTTTGATAGAAAGAGAAAAACAACCAATCATGCAAATGAAAACGATTGAACTTGTTTTCATTTATCATGTAATTAATTGATTTACTGTTTATTGTGACAGGCCTAAGTACACACGTGTTAAATTATGTTTAGCAGTGGATTACTTCAGCTGAGAGATTTAATATGGATTATATTTAATTAATTTGAAGTTTTTAGAAGCTGATTTCAGAAAGGTCTCACATGCTGTGTAAATTTGTGATGGAACCATACATTTTAAAGGAGGCTAAAGGAGAAATTATACATTTGTAGTTTTTGGACAAGATGGAGGATACTGACAAAAACTAACCCTTGAGTTCCTGAAGGGAAACATTGTGAGGCAGCAGAGAATAAGTTCAGTGTTTCTGCAGCTGTTTACTGTTTAATTCATGTGCGATCATTCAAGTAGAAATACCCCATGATACAGACAAACATGTAAAGAGGTCTCAACAGATTGGGGATTATTTTAGTAATTAGTTATTCTATCGATTACTCTGACAGTGAATCATTTACTCGGATAAAAAAAAATAGTAACATTCTCCAGATTTCTCATTCCAACATGTGAAAAACAACTCTTTCTGCTTGTTTCAACATTAATAGCGTGTGGGGGGTTAATCTTTTGAGTAGTTTTTTATCTGTTAACATCAGACAAAGTGAGATGTAATTTTATCCAGTGCAGTTCTGCGCAATATTGTGCTGGACAGATGGGTTTAATTCAGTGTTCTGTTATGTGATGACTGGAGACAGGACCTCATCTAGCACCTCTAAAATGCGACAGGGAAATATTTATTTTTGGCAGGCATGCAATTAAAATAAGATGCGACACAGCATTTGCCAAGCGTTTTTTCAGCTGAAAAACTGTTTGGTTGGTGTCTTTTGGAGGGATGGCAGTTGCATATTGTAATGGGAGAAAAGTGTCTCTTTAACCATCTTTCGTCTATTCATGTCACACATTCTGTTGATGCCGGTGGCTGAACTAATGGACACTTTCTGAAAAAGCCAATCTGCATTTGGAGTTGGTGACAAGCAGAAAATGTGTTCTAAAGCTTAATGTTGATTAGGTAAAAATAACTGAATATTAGCTGATAAAATGAAACGGTTCATTACAGATATACCTCTTAGCCATGCTAAACAGTGTTGTGGTCAAGACCACCTAACCCGAGACCAAGACAAGACCAAGACCAGAGCATATCGAGACCGAGACAAGACCAAGACTTTTATGGTCCGAGACCAAGTCGAGACCAAGACCGAGGGAAGTTGAGACTGAGTCAAGACCAAGACCAGCGGCCCGCGCTAAATGACACGATAAAATGTGAAATATGATCAAAATTGCTTCTCAAATTGATCTGAAAGATCCATATTCTCATAAAAACACATAGATATTAAATACTTAATACATTTTACCAATATTAAAATGAAGTGCTTTCATCTTTGTGCTACAATCCGTGGTGGTCTCGTGCCACCTAAAACGATAACGCCCTGGGTGTTTGCCCATATAGCTCTTGTCAGAAACCATAACTGTCTGCACCATTAAACATAGCAATTGAGGGAATGCCCTGATGGTAAATAACGCTGAACTATGAACACTGACCAAGGAGCAACAAAGAAGTAACCAAGCACAAGGCACACACCGTGACAGTTTTCACCCTCTCTTCCGCTACATGAAGCCAGGTAGTCTTGACACCATGGCAGACATTACAGCTGCCACTTTGAATAAAAACAATCATAGAGCAATGTGCATGCTCTGCGTGCTCTTTCGTTCTTGTGTTTTATTTATTTGTTATTTAAAAAATATCAATGTACATGACTAAATAAAATAATGATAGTTACTACAGTGACCACAGTGTACGCAAAGCATTACAAGAACAATCTTTTCACAGTTGCGGTCTTGACTGGTCTTGAAATAAAATGCCGAGTCCTCAGCGCCCGAGACCGAGACAAGACCGAGACCAAAAGCGGTCGAGTCCGAGACGAGATCGAGACCATCAAAAAATGGTCTCAAGACCAATCTCGAATACTACAACACTGATGCTAAGAACATCACTGAATCATGTTTTTATGTGATCTATGTGTTTTTATGTTTATTTTCTGAAAGTTCAATACTCTACATGAACATACAGTGTTCTAGTGTCCGTGGCGTCCTGATGGATACGTGTTTTATGTGCATCCGACCTCTGACCTGTTTCCATGCTCCACAGCCGGCACCAGTCCAATATCGGAGCCAGAAAGCCTTTTTTCCAACAGATCAAACCTGACTTGCTTGCATGTCCTCCTGCTGTTTTCGCAGCGTGCAAGATGAACGTGCACCGGCGCTGTGAAAAGAATGTAGCTCCTAATTGTGGGGTGGACGCCCGAGGAATCGCCAAGGTGCTGGCTGACATGGGAGTCACACCTGAAAAAATCTCTAACACAGCACAGCGCAGGAGGAAGGTAACTGGATGCAAAGTGGCCTAAGCCTCCGCCATCATGACTAGAAATGATCTACTATTAAAACTGAAAAACTCTCCAGCTAAGTCCTGTCATTTAAAAATCTATTTGAGTGGTTTGGTTTCTTATATTTCTAATTATTCTTTTGCTTTTCCGTCACTATTATGCTTCATCAAACATATCTTATCACCAGACAAATTTGACCTGGGTAAATTAAATCCAAAGTGTGGGAATAAGCAATCAAATTTAACTGCATCTGTGTGAAAAACATTTCTCTTCCATTTTTAAGTCACAAATTAAATGTAATCAATCAAATTTTTTGACTGAGTTCAATTTCTTCACCTAAACCTGATTAAGTCCAGACCTGTAGAATCACAAAAAGACAACATGAAGTTGGGTAAAATCTCAAAAAGCAACAAAAAATGTCCTGATCTCAGGGAATCCAAGAGAAGATAAGAAACAATCCTACCAGTTTGGAAATAACCCAGAACAGCATCGGAGGTACTGGAGCACAAGGTCGACGTTCTTGACTCAACAATAAGAGAGACTGCAGCAAAGTTGGCATCTATGGAAGACGTTTGAGACAAAAACAGAACACAAAGGCACTTCTCACATTTCCAAAAAAAATCTTAATGATTCCCAAAGAGCTTTGGGAAAATATTTTGTTGACTAATAAAACAGAAATGTAACTTTTTGTAAGATAGGTGAAAGAACTTAACACAATCATTGTCTGGGGCTATTTTGCTTCTGGAGGAACATCCAACTGTAATAGCTGGAGGCCATTATTTGTTTGCTGTCTGTCAGAAAATCTTGAAGTCCAGGCCTCAGTTTGTGACCTGAAGCTCAAACGGATTTTGGTCATGCAGCAAAACAATGAACCAAACAACACCTGCAGGCCCACCTCAAAATGGCTTAAAAAACTAAATAAGTTTTTGTAATGGCCTCCAAATAGGACACAAGGTACTAGTTTTGTCCTCAAGGGGCAATTAGCTTTACGACGTAGGACAGAAAGGGTAAATATAAACAACTCAGAAGTTTTGAGCATCAAGCACATCTAAATTGCCCAGTGCTCCACATAAACTTTGAATGTAAACCAGACCCACCTGACGCTCAAAACTCATTTGGCGTGAACGCACCTTGACTCTATGTAGCAGTGCGCCACGTGCGCTACTGCTCTGCATTGAGTCAGGAATATCGGTGGTCAGGAAAATGACACAATCAAGCAAAGAATCTGAAAAAAGAATGCAATGCTTTACTATTAATTGTCAATGTTACAACAGCAAGATAACAAGGTCCAAGGGAATCACATTTCAAGGTCAGTAAAAAGTAAAATATATATGACAGAAAACAGGTATTTAAGTTAACTAATCAACCACCGATCACTTCTTAATGATCGCAAAATTAACGTTAAACCTGAAAATTCAAAGAACGTAAAACAGTAATGGACTGAATATTCTGCTTTGGAGTTCTTATTTTTTTGTGTGGAAAATATTTGTGTGTGTGCGTGTGTGTGTGTGTGTATGTGTGTGTGTTTTTTTAATGTTAATTCTTGACACACTTGAACTTAATCTCTGCTCTGTGGACTCGTGGAGCTGTTGTCTGTTGGTCGCCACGGCAACGGGTCCGGGCGTGTGATGTTCAGCTGACGACTGAGGAAAAAAGAAGAAGAATGCAACCACCCGTCTTTCTACGTTTTTTCTCCCCCTGGATCTAATTGCATCGTTTGTTCGTAGAATATGGTGATATTCAAAGCAATCATCAAGTAGGATGACATATTTCAGAAAGCATAGGAGCCAAAGTTTGATCCGTTTTAAACCATGCCTCCTGGAGTGGCAATTAAATTAAATTATTGGCCAATATAACAGAGAAATTTGCTTAGTCCTTCTCTTGTACCTTGACAGAACTGACAGAAACCAAACTATTTGTATATTTGTATCCATAGAAAATACACATTTTACCAACATCAGCACTTTTCTTAGCTTTAATTTAAGCCACATTTTATAGAAGTTGGATAAGAGATAATGTTGCTACCTCCATTTTTTGTGACAGGTTCCACTAGCATCACTGACATTAGAAAACGTTATGTGCTTTTCAGGACAGTATAGACGCAGGGCCAGCTGCAGAATTACAGGTGAGGCAGAAATAGACATGAAAATGAATTAAAACTTGTCTTATTGTATTATTTTACAGTACAGAAATATGTTTGCTACATTAAAGCACATCTGCTATGTGTAGTTCAGAAGTACAAGTTTAATAATCTGATGAGAAAGACTGAGTAAGTTATTTACTTGAAGTTGTTATTGTGTGCTAGGCTGGGACAAACCAAATTCCCCCCTATAGGCGATCAATAAAGTATAATTTTTATCTTATTTTTATGCTGGCCAGTTGAGGGACAGCTGTGCAGTCAGAATCACAAATGAAAAATACAAAGTTTGCACTAACAAGGATTAATTTGGCCAACACAGAAGCTGTTTATTCAGTTTATTTAAAATTCTTTAATAACATTTTAATGTTTACAGAATCTATTGTTGCTGGTGGTTTTAAACATAAAATCAGGTAATAAAAGGCAAATATATCATTGTGATAATTCTCCACATAAAATATTTCTGAATTTTGTAGCTGAGGATATATATATATATAGACCAATTCCATAAAATAGAATATGAAGGAAAAGATATTTTTTTTGTAATTCCTCCACCAAGTGAAAGACGTTAGATGACGGATGTTTAATACCTGCTAAAAGGTTATTATCAAAAATCACTTTTAATCTGACAAGCCTCCATCAGATCGTATATCCTAATTTATTAAATATGACTGTATGGCATTCACATTTAAGCTTTGGCCTTATTCTTAGCACAAAAAAATCTTTCCATAGCTGTGGGTGCATCAGCGCTGTCCCCACAAAGTGTCCCCACCAACTTGCAGCACAAAGTTACACCCCTGCCAGGAGTGATTTTGCCATCTCTCTGTGTTCCCAGTTGACCTCAGGGCAGGACGCTCCCCAGTCTCCGCCTGAGCTCTCTCAGACGGAGGACAACAGCTTCAGCCAGCCAGCTGTCCCCACCTCCCCCTCAGAGCAAGGTAACACTCTACTGCGCACGCACAAAAGGTTGAGGAAAAACGAGATTTGGGCTCATTGAAACCTTTCTAGGTGAGCTGCTGTAACAGGACACAGTTTTTAACATGCTAATAAACCAGTTAGAGGTTTTCATTTGATTCCAGCAACAATATTGTGGCTCATGTTGAGAAATAAGTACAGAGAGGTGTTTAGGGACATACAGGGACTAGACGTGAATTATCCCGCACCGCCCACAGACATTTGGTTGTCACAGTTAGTCATTATCACACTTTGCAAGCTGAGAAGTGGAAAGTTAACTTTCTCTTTGTGGAAGTAGTACTGCTTCTTTTTTTATTTGTTCATGAGCCACAAAGCTAAGAGCTTCGTCCAGTATATTAATAATAACAATAATAATAATAACTATGATAATAATAATTATAAAAAAATATATATATTATATAGGAAAGTGTGGGTTTAGAGGGATGTGCACAGTTTAAACCAGAGTCAGAAGTTAATATATACTGACTAATAATATTCACCTTTTTCCCCTCTTTGCCTGAAGTTAAATCAGAATAAGATTCTCTTGTTTTAGGTCAGTCGGAATCACCAAAATTATTTCTGTGTGCTAAATGCCACAACAATGAGAAAGAATATGTAAGAGATTTATTTGTTGATGTCTTCAAAATCAGAAGTTTACATACAAACGTCTGATTCCAACTGATTCCAACTGATTCCAACTGATTCCAACTGTAGCTTAAACAAAAAAGGAGGTAGGAAGGCAGGGTGTTTTTATTTTTGCTTATGTCTGATCAGTTTTTCTGATGACACCCACAGACTTGGCAGAGCTAACGCGCCTGCAGCAATCGCTGTCGCTCGACGAGCAGAGACCCCATCTCACATCTTCCTCCCCCACTCACTCCTCTTCCTCGACCACTCACTCCTCTTCCTCGACCTCCTTCACGGCGGCCAGGGAGAATGGACAGACCCAGAGGAGGACTCTGGAGGACTTTAACTTTATCAAAGTCCTCGGCAAAGGCAGCTTTGGCAAGGTGCGGCAGCGTGGAGGTGTTTGAGGGGGATGTTTGTTTGTTTACTGCTCATTGTGCTTCTAATAAAACAGTTTTTTTTAATTGATAGCACAGCAGCTGAGTGTTTCCTGCAGGTGTCCTTTCAGCTCTGCAGTGCATTGCAAGATGCTTGTGATATTTAATCAGCCGAATTTTGGGTTTCAGCTCATTGTGTTTTCTCCTTAACATGCAGATATTGTATTTTGAGGTTATGTCATTGTTTTATTAAGTGTTAAACAATAACAGCAAAATCATTTTCATTTTACAATCCAAATACATAAAATATGTTTCGTCTAGTTTCTAGTGTTAATATCTTAGTACACTGGAAATAAAACAAAACTAACTTACAAGTAACTTTTCAGCAAGACATAAGAGCTTGTTTCAAGTAAATAATTTCTTAATATTGATTTTAAAAAGTACCATTTCCGCTGGCAGATTATTTAATTTAAAATATGGGGAAAATGTCTTGTTACAAGTGAAATAATCTGCCAGTAGTAGAAAATTTTTTTAATCAATTTTCTGGGATTATCTACTATAATATATATAATCAACCGTATCTTGCTGAAAGTTACTTATATATTAGTTTTGTCTTATTTTAAATGCACTAAGGTATTTGCACTAAAATACTTAGATATAAGATTAAGATTTAAGCTTGTATGTTTTTGCAGTGTAAGCATCTGAAGACCAGAACCAGTGCGAAATCCAAGTAATTCTAAGATTACACTTACCAAAGCTGAAAAAGCGTCCAGTAATGGTAAAACTAAGTACACCCCTTGATTGAACCGTCTCCTTCTGAAGCAATAAATCTAAGTTGTTTTCCTTATGTCTTTATCGGTTTCTCACGTCATTTTTGGTGGATCATCGTTACAGCTTTGCTTCGGTTCACGGAGGTTTCCAGGCGTTTTTTTCTGCTCAGCTGTCTTTACTTTCTGCCCCGTATTTCAGTCAGGTTGAGTTCTAGCTGTAGATTTGATCCTCCGTTTGAAAGATTTGAAGTAACAACTTTAACTCTTGAACAGAGTTATGATTTTACTTTTTTTTTTTTTTTTTTATGCTGTAACCAGGTGATGTTGGCGGAGCTGAAGGGGGCAGATGACGTTTATGCCGTCAAAGTTTTGAAGAAAGATGTGATCCTTCAGGACGACGACGTAGACTGCACCATGACAGAAAAGCGCATCCTGGCCCTTGCCCGCCGCCACCCCTACCTCACCCAGCTCTACTGCTGCTTCCAGACGCGGGTAGGAGCGCAACGAAAGCCTCAAAGCTTTCAGGACTCACCTGCTTGTCTTTGTCTCATCCTCTTACGTCTCTGTTGTGTGCAGGATCGTTTATTCTTTGTGATGGAGTATGTGAACGGAGGAGACCTGATGTTCCAGATTCAGAGATCCAGGAAGTTTGATGAGCCTCGCTCGCGTTTCTACGCCGCCGAAGTCACGTCTGCTCTAATGTTTTTACATAGGAATGGAGTCATCTACCGGTAAATAATCCTAACCTGCACCATGAGGCTAAGAGATTCAATTTCATTTAAACTTTTATAATTTTGAGTGAAAGGGAGTTAAAAACGTCTTCCACCAGGCTTTCCCACTAAATGGTTCTGATAAGAATGTTACAGCAGGGCTTCCCAAACTTTTCCAAAATATCTAGGATTGTCCTGATCTGATATTCATGGTGAAAATTGGTCCAAAATCACCCAACAAAACGATTTCAACCTGGGTCTAAAATTGCCGATGTGAGCTCATCGTTAGAAGTGCTTAGTCTGCCCCAGCATTTCTTTAAGGACCTGGTCGGTTTTTCTCATATGTGTTGTTCTTTATTGTTCTCTGTTTGAGTAATATAACTTGACCAAACCTTTTTCTTACCATTCCACACTAAGGAAAGTATATATAATTTGTTATGACATTGTATCAGGCGAATACTCAAAGCTGTAATATCTGTATTGTGAAAAAGTTACATGTGGACACCCCTACACACATCATTCCCTTCAACCTGGGAACCATTACAAACCCACAGACAGTGCTACAAAGAAATATTGACTTTTAGAATGTTTCTTTCTCATTTTTATTTGCTTTTCAATGATTATTACATTTGTTTAGCATTCGTAAATGCTGCATCTCTCCTTCTGATTTCAGTTAGCCATGAGTTCTTTGGGTTTTTTGCTTGAGGAGCAAAACAGCTTGATAAGTTGCAAAGATGAACATGGCAAATAACATGTCAATAACTTATTAACTCTTATTTTATAGTAATGATTGAAAAACAGGTTAGATTTTATGACTTTTTTGCACATCTTCCCTCGAACTTTCTGAGGCGCCTCGTACGCCCCCTGGTGGCCGTCTCTTTGAAAAACACTAGTTCACGCAACGACTTCCCCGCCTGATCCCAACCTTTGGAGGAAGCAGATGGCTCTGACCCTCCCCCTCTGTCTGCATCCTGCTCTCACAGGGACCTGAAGTTGGATAACATCCTGCTAGATGCAGAGGGACACTGCAAGCTGGCAGACTTCGGTATGTGCAAGGAGGGCATCATGAACGGGGTGACCACCACCACCTTCTGCGGCACACCTGACTACATTGCTCCTGAGGTGAGCGACAGACTCAGACTTAAACAACAAATTATGGAAAATAAAAAAGCCAAGAAAGAAAAAATAGTCCTCTATGGGTTTATACTGTGTCTTGAAAATTACTAATATTAATAGTATTGTATTATTGTTATTTAATTTTAATATTTTTGAAATTTAATTTTGAAGAAACTATCATTTTCACTTTGAGAAGAGATAGGAGCCCCCCCTGTGCGTCAGTGCAGTCAGGCTGGGTGTGACTGAATGATTTGCAAACTGATGTTAAAATATTCAAATAAGTAGTTGGATGAACTAAGTTATTAGGAAAGTTATTTTTTGTTATTATGAAACTCTTTTGATTAAAGAAAAATGTCATTAGCAGTATTAACATTCACCTTTCAGATCTGATCAAATGAAGCTATCATGGAAGAAAATGATAAACAGTTAATTAAATAAAATGTAGGTAAAAAGGATTACAGGTTTATGCCCCGGGTGTTTGTTTGTCATCCTGATAGTGTGGTTCTGCTGGTTCTGCTGGTTTCAGATCCTGCAGGAACTTGAGTATGGAGCCTCTGTGGACTGGTGGGCTCTGGGGGTTCTGATGTACGAGATGATGGCCGGCCAGCCGCCGTTTGAGGCCGACAATGAAGACGACCTGTTTGAGTCGATTCTCCATGACGACGTCCTCTATCCCGTTTGGCTCAGCAAGGAGGCCGTGTCCATCCTCAAATCGGTGCGTTACAGCGGACATCCAACCATCCATCCAACCAAACATCCGATTAACCAACCGTACATCCAACCAAACATCCAATAAACCAACCATCTAAACAAACATCTGATTGACCAACCGTCAGTGGTGGAGAAAGTACTCAAAAAATTTACTTAAGTAGAAGTACAAATACACAGACAAAAATGTACTCAAGTAAAAGTAAAACTACCACATTAATATTTGTACTTAAGTAAAAGTAAAAAAGTACTGGCTTTTAAAAATACTTAAGTATTAAATGTAAAAGTACTTGCTGAATGGATTACCTAATCGCTAATATCATTAAGTGTTCCGATCGCATTTAATTTTAATACATCAGTAATTTGCCATTTAAATGAACAATGCCACAGATAAAGCATGTTTTTATCGTGTTTACTCTGTAACATAGTTTAGACTTAGATATGTGATTCTATACATCATAATTTCAGGGATGGAAACATCTTGTCTCCTGTCCAAACATAACATGAACTTCACTTTTTTTTGCCATTAGTGGCATTTATTTTTAAAGAAATCCAACAGAAAGGGGATGGAAAGAAGGTGGGTGGGAGAAGACAGGCAACCGAGGAGCCACGTAGCAGAGTTGTAGTCAAGACCACCTACCCAAGACCAAGTCAAGACCAGCACCCTGCGCTACATGACACAAAAAATTTACTTTTACCTATCAAAATTGCTTCTCAAATTGATTTGAAAGATCCACATTCCCATAAAACACCTAGATATTAAATACTTAGAGCTGAAATAAATTTAATCAGTAAAAATCCGTCTAGAAGAATTGGATCGTTCCTGAATATCATACCACTTTATTGCACTCTGGTACCAGCGTTGTCCCATATATGCGACACCTCAGTCAAAACCTCCACACAATAATTCAGCGCATGAGTGACAACTTTTTTTCATCGTGGATGCAACATGTGTCTCTGTACAGCTAGCTTTGCTAGCAACACGTCCACGGAGCTTACCTTTCTTTAAACTTTCCTTCCAAGTGATGCTAAAAGTTGGACGAAGTCCCCACCGTCTGTGAAAGCGAAGCGCTGCTGATTTTACATATCGCCATATCGATTTATGCAGCGCTATTATATTACTGACGATTAGACAGACATCTTCTCCTGCTCAGAGAAAACCACTGCGCATGTCTGGAGCTTCACGTGCGAGTAAAGGTGGAGGCGATGAGTGACAACAGACACGTAAATCACGTTATTGCTCGGATTTTACGGCGCAACCATAAGTCCCTGAACTTCACATTTTAATGGAAAAAAAGAGCAATGCAACTTGATTGTAACGAGTAACGCGACAGTTTTGTAGAAATGTAGTGAAGTAGAAAGTACAGATACATACTGTAAAATGTAGTGGAGTAAAAGTAGAAAGTATCCATTATTAAAGCTACTTAAGTAAAGTACAGATACACAAAAATTGTACTTAAGTACACCACTGCCAACCGTACATCCATCCAACCAAACATCCAATAAACCAACCATCCAACCAATAAACCAACCATCCATCCAACCAAACATCTAATAAACCAGCCATCTATCGATTCAACCATCCACCCATCTAAACAATAAACCAACCATCCATCCAGCCAAACATCCAACCAAACATCCGATTAACCAACCGTCCATCCATCCAACCAAACATCCAATAAACCAACCATCCATCCATCCATCCATCCATCCATCCATCCATCCATCCATCCATCCATCCATCCATCCATCCATCCATCCATCCATCCATCCATCCATCCATCCATCCATCCAATAAACCAACCAATAAACCAACCATCCATCCAACCAAACATCCAATAAGCCAACCCATCCCTTCATTCAACCATCCGACCAAGCATCCAATAAACCAACCATCAATCCATCCATCCAGCCAAACATCCAATAAACCATCCAACCAAAAATCCAATGAACCAACCTTCCATCCATCCAATAAACCAACCATCCATCCATCCATCCATCCATCCAATAAACCAAACATCCAATAAACCATCCGCTCGCCCGCCTCCAACATGTCCAGCTTATTTTCAGCTCATCGTTCGTCTTTGTTTTCAGTTCATGACGAAGAACCCGGCCAAGCGTCTGGGCTGCGTGGTGAGCCAGGGCTGTGAGGAGGCCATCAAGACCCACTCCTTCTTCAGGGAAATCGACTGGGTTCTACTGGAGCAGAGAAAAGTGAAACCACCATTCAAACCCCGGATTGTAAGAAACCCACACACTTAGAAACAAATTGATTTTATCTGTGAATGCACACAGCTGGCTTAATGTGGCGTAACTTCAAGTTTATTGAGCGAAGTTAAAACAGGATAGATGCCATAGTAGTGTTGCACAGCTGTGTCTGCACTTATACCTGTAAAACCAGGAACACAGTGAATTGAACTCACCAAGACATCTGAGTAAAATTTTCATTTTGTGGATCTGAAAAAACACACTGAAGCCAACTTCAGGACAGTTAATAAAATCTCCTTAAGTAAATAAGTAAATAATAGATGTACATGTGAATAAAGCACATCATCCCTACTGTTAGGTAAGGTGAAGGATCTGTGTTGCTGCAAGCCTGTCATGTCAAATCTGCAATTGGATTTTTAAGGCAATTTTCTTGCCTTGAAAATGCAAAAAAAAAGTTTTGGTTTTAAATCAGAATTTGAATTTTATCAAATGGACAAGTAGTCTAAACATTATTCGCTAAGTATTGATTGCTCATTAATCTTGAATTGTGAGTTTTTAAAACTTAATACTGCAATTTAAACCAAATAATTATTTCACAATATGCAAAAATATTGCCCTCATCTAGTGGAACAATTGCACATTCTTATATTATTTAACTCACATTATTAAGTTAAAATAAGTACCTATTTAAAGTCCTCACTCCCGTTTATTTCTTCTTTCATTTTTTTTTATTTATTTTTAACTTAAAAAAATCTCCAAAGCTGATAAAAAGTTAGCACAACTTACTAATGCAAGTTTGTTTCACAAACTCACACTTTTAAGTTCAAAATCTAAAACTAGCAAGATTTATTTGACTTAGTAGAAGTTAGAAGCCAAAACTAAATGCGACTCAAACGTTTTGCATTGCAAAGATGCTTCAGGGATTCCTATTAGAATGCATCATTAACTCCTTGCAACACCAAGACTGCAAGTCTCCATGGCAACCAATTATTTTTTAAGGTTTTCACACATCTGCGCTAACATTGGTGCAGGAGGGTGTGTGTGTACCTGCTGCTGTCGTTGAGAGCAAATCAGAGTGGGACAGGCTTTTACTGTCTTTTGCAAAGTGCAGTTAGTCTGTTTGATCAGAAGGTGTTGCTGTGGCGTAATCTGTTAAGCATCAGGTTATGATAAAGTTTCAGAATTTGCTTCTTTTCTCTTGCAGAAAACCAAGCGAGATGTGAATAACTTTGACCAGGACTTCACCAAGGAGGACCCGGTGCTGACGCCGACCAACGAGGCCATCATCCAACAGATCAACCAGGACGAGTTCAAGGACTTCTCCTACTGCGCCCCGGAGGAGCTGCAGACCTAACACATACACACACACACACATGCATACACACGCACGCACACACACACACACACACACACACACACACACACACACACACACACACACACACACACACACACACACACACACTTATCAGACAACAGTAACGCCTGGCATGCTTACACTCAGCAGAACCAGAACACACTCTCTCACTCATTCGCACTGTCAATCTTTTCCTTTTAAAGCTCTTGGTTGATGTTACTTTTATGGAGCATTATTTACTTGCATTGTGTCGTTCTTGTTGCCTGGGTTTTATTATGAATATGACTATGACAATAAATATGAACACGCGCACCGCTCTCACACAAATGCACTCTGTTTAGACACATGGATAAACTCACACTGCTTCTCTAACCAGCACCAGCTCTCTCTCTCACTCACACACGCACGCACACAAACACGCACACACACACACACACACACACAGAGCGGCGGTGCGAAGGCTTGTACATAGCCTGTGTCGAGTGGCTGTATCGTGTCGGTATCGTCTGCTATTAAAGGGGGCGTCGTTGCGCATGGACAAGCACCCTTCCTGTGTTATTACTGTCCTTATTGTGGACCAGTTAGGGCCAAACACCCTTTTGTGCAATACCATGACTATCTATATATTTTATTGTTTGTTTGTTTTTTTTTCTTTAAAAATGTTTTGTTCTGTTGGATTTTGGGTGAAATTGCTTTGACTATCACACTCACTGTCCTCCTGTATTACGTACGGCGCCTTGCAGAATCATTCATACCCTTTTTTTTTTAACTTATTCACGTTTATTTTCAGGTGACAACCATAAATATTGATGTGGTTTATGTTGATTTTCTGTGATAAACCAACACAACATGAATCCATAAATGTAAATTGGAAGGAGGATGACAAATAGCACATTTGCACATTTAGAGGCTGACAATTTCCTTCGTTTTTCTTTGCAGAATTGCTCAAGCTAATTTCTATTACTGAGAGAATGTCTTCAAGTCTTGCTATAGATTCTCATTTAATTTTAGGTCTGGACTTTAACTAGGCCATTCCAAGACACGAATAGGCTTCAATCTAAACCAGTGCAGCTTTGGCTGTATCTTTAGAGCCGTCTTGCTGCTGGAATATAAAGTATTTTACAGCCTCAAGCTGTTTTTTTTCAAGTATTTTTATCTCCATCCAATGCATTGCCACAGAATTATGCTGCCACCACTATGTTTTATGATGGAGGTGTTGTTTTCAGTGTGATGTGCAGGAGGAAAATATCAAAAAGGAACATTTTGGGCACAGATTGCTGTCTACGTGGTTTGTAGTGATAGTAAAAACCACAAACAGAAATTCTTCTGCCTATTGTTCAACAATGGCTTCCTTCTTGCCCTAAACGTGGTTTCTACTTTTTGGAAACTTCTTGGAATACTCTACTTTGTTTAGCCGTAAAGGGGGATGACTTTTCTGATTTTTATCTGTCAAATATTGTGAAAGTGATTTATAATTTGCTTCTACTTTGCAGTGATGCAGCTTTGTGCTGGTCTGTCGCTTAAAATCCCATTGAAATACGTTTGAAATTGTTGTGAAATGACAAAGAAATATGGAAACCTACCAGGGGCGTGGATGCTTTTTCCAAGGCGCTGTATGTACAGTGAATGTTACAGGCTATCGAACTAATTATGTGGAGCAGAGTGTTACAGGCGGCCTGTGTAGCATTAAAAAAAATACTCCGGTGTCCAACTGTTTCATCCGTCTGTTAAGTTTCAGAGACCTGCCGGCCGGTGTGAATGTGTTGGCCCGTTTCTTTCTTTCTTTTCTTCAAGTATTGTGAATGTACATTTTTGTGTGCATGAATGTGTGAACTTTAATCTCCTCCACGTCGTGCTCAACTTTTTGTTTTCTGCATTTCTGTATCTATAGCAACCACCAATGTTTTGCCCATCTTCCCTTTTGGCAATTCCTCTTTTCCCTGCTTCTCTTTGTCCCTTTCAGCCAAAAACTGCTCTCACTTTTGCTTTATTATTATTATTTTTGTTTTTCAAAATGGCTTTTCTTTCTTATTGCTGTCTTTTTTAATTATTATATTAATTATTATTATTATTATTATTATTATTATTATTATTATTGTAAAGTGTATCTGGAGGATGAAAAACCTTTATGTGTAAAACTATAACTATACCATTATAGGTCTGTTACAGCCGGTTGTTAGGAAACTTGGTGAACCAGCAGCTGAATTACCTCTCACTTCAAACACGCAGCACTCACTGACTCTCCCCTTTGCTCACCCTCTCTTCCTCCTCCTCCTCCCCTTCACTGTCTCTCTTTCTCTGAACCACACACGCACACACAAAGAGGGACGGTTTGTCGCGTTTCTTGTACAGCGATCTGAAGACGGGCCGGTTTGCTTGTCTGTGCAGTAGAGTCGGTGTGTAGTGATGCTTTGTGCACCCAGGGGTATGGCTGTTCCTGGTCACTCTTATCTTTTACTCTGTGCCAAAAATGTAGTGCAACAGCCGGGCTAGTCCCCCGTCTGGTCTGATTCCAATAAAACACTGAGCTGTCTACATCCATCCCAGACGACTCTGTCTGCTTTTTTTCCCCCCCTTTCTCTCCTTTTTTTGTTACTATTATTTCCTGCTGTTGCACTTTGGAGTCAAATCTGAGGGATGCTGAGAAAGTTTGAAGCCTGAAAAGGGAGGAGCGGAAGGAGGGGATAAGGTGATGCTTTTCCTGGCCAGCCGACCAATCACAGCTCTCGGTCTTTGGAGACCTGCTTGACTGTTTGCATGTAGGAGGTGAGAGGTGACAGTCACTGGAGCCAGGACAGCTCATCTGTGCTGCAGGGAAACCTCTGTTAGCACCATTGCCGCCATGCCGCCAATCGGGGAACTCCGCAGGACGCAATGACGGCCGACAAGGAGAAGAGACGGTAAACCTCTCATTTTCTGATTTCTGTTTTTTTAAATCTGGAGGAAATTAGAACAAGAATAAGTTGGCAAAGATCTGAAGTTGGATAAAAGAGAAGTCTTATTCGCTTCCTCACTTGTTGAGAAATTCGCTGCAGTTGTTTTATAGTCGAGGTCGCAATGTGAGCATTTTTTATTTTTAATCAGCCAGTGTCAGTGTTTTTACTCAACGTATTTACTTATGTAACTTGCATAATAAGGCAAATTTGACAAGTTAAAAATATTCTGTATTCCGCTGTTACATGAACTCAGTAAACTACAGTTCATGTAAATTCTGAACTTCTGTTTATTCTTATTTTTTTCAGATTTTTGTGAATTTATTTAAAAATAATATCAATTTGCTTTAAATTAAAGAATGTTCCATATATATTGTTAGTATTTACATGGTTTTTTTATTCTCTTTTGCCATCTTTGTTTAAATTATTAGAATTAGTTATTGTTTTTATTCATTTTTATCTAATTATTTACCAGTATGTATGTTTAGGTGTGTATATAGTCACACTCATAGTTTTTCAACATCTTTTTTTGTGTACTCCAGTAACCAAGCAATAATATTTTGTTGCCTTTATCCAATGACAATAATAAGTTTTTTGTCGACTAAATTCTTTATACTTTATAGTTTCTTACCTGATTGCCCCTTATATATTATTATTACTGATATTATTTCTTATTGATGGTATGAAATGTGATTTCTTCTCGATGTAAGTACTCAGTTTTTCCCCCTGGTGTCTGCCACGTGCAGCGCGATCAGCCGCGAGGCGGCCCGGCGGCGGCGGCGCGTGGAGTCGGACGTGTTTGGTGATCTGTCCCGCCTCCTGCCGCTCCAGCCCTCCGTCAGAGCTCATCTGGACAAACCGTCCGTCATCCGCCTCACCCTCAGCTACATACGCATGCAGGCGCTGCTCAAAGGTGAAAACACCTTGAAAAAAACCAGCCGTTTGTTGTGTTTAAATAGTCGAATGGAAATGAAGATGAAGTTTGGCTGCAGAGACCAATTTTTAAGAAATATTTCTTGACTTATGAGTTCATGCAAAAAAAAAATCTGACTAAATTCCTTTTCAGTTCAAATGAACGAAGGCAAATAAAAATGCATGATTCATCATTTATTACTGCCTGTAACCTTTTCTTGAAGAATAAAAACTGACAAAGCTTTAGGTGTCAGACTGAGGAAGTGCTACTTCACACCTGGAACAGACTCGCATTCATGTGAAATTTACAGAAATACACCACATCCTATCGTCTGCCGTTTGCATCATTCACAGCAGCACAACTTTCTAAAAACTCATCTCTGTTCCTGGGTTCGAAACAGAAACTGCCGGGTCGCACGCGGAGCTCGGACACGGCATGAGACACCGCCACGGAGGAGAGCCGCAGGACGGATGCCGGTTTGAGTTTGGGAAAGAGACGGAGGGGTTGAACCCGTTGGATGAAACCAGCATGTACCTGAAGATCCTGGAGGGATTTCTCATGGTGCTCTCCACCATGGGAGACATGATCTTCTTATCGGACAACATCAGCAAGTACATGGGCCTGAGCCAGGTGAGTCTGCAGGTGAGAGGTTTTCTGGTGCTTTCTGCTTTTAAGGGTTTTTGTTTTTAACTCTTTGTTTCCTAGCAGACTGAGCTGATGGGGCACAACATCTTTGAGTACACTCACCCGTGTGATCACGAGGAAATCAGACATAATCTACGTCTGACTGCAGGTTGGTGTGTTTTAAAGCTTATCAATGAAAATCCCATTTCTTTTTTGGTGATCTCTTTCCACTGCAGTTTTTCCTTTCACTCAACTTTCCATCAGCATGCTTGAACATTGCTCTCTGTCAACAGCTGCCAGTTCCACTTGTAGAGTCTGATTTTATGCAACAGTTCAATAGTCTTCCAATGATTCAGTGCATCCATAATGCATTTTTTATTTCATATTCTAACTTTTTCAAGATGTTGAACTCTAGGTTTTCATTATCTGTAAGCTATAATAATCAAAATTGCCAGAAATAAATGCTTGAAAAACATCCCTTAGAGTGTGAAGACGCTACCTGATTTTCACTTTTTAAATTGAGTTACGGAGCCACACCTTTAAATAGACGTTCAATAAATTAGAATATTATTGAGAAGTCCGTTTATTTCACAAACTTTATCACCTTATTGATAACAATATTGTTGTGGTAACAACAATATTACCACATCACACTCTGCAAAAACTCTAAATCTTACCAAGTATTGTTGGTCCCGTTTGAAGTCCAAATATTTTAAGACAAAACTAACTTACAGGCAACGTTTCAGCAAGATATAGGAGCTTGTTTTGAGTAAATAATTCCTTAATATCGATTAAAAATAGTACTAGTGCTACTCAAATTATTTCACTGGTAACAAGACATTTTTCCCATGTTGTAGGTGAAATAATCTCCCAGTTGAACTGGTACTTTTTATCAATATTATGTAATTATTGACCTAAAACAAGCTCCCATGTTTCGCTGAAAAGTTACTTTAAGTTAAAATATTGGCATTTGAAACTAGACAAAAAAAAAATACTTGGTAGGATTTTGTGTTTTTTCAGTGCATAAATTAATTTTACATAGACGGATGTTGGAAAGTCTTTATTTCTGTTAGCAATGATGATTTTCCGCTTTCTGTTAATGAAAACGTAACATTTAATACAAGAGTATTACATCAGACCAATAAAATAAACAATTTTTAATGCAGAAATGTAGCATTAATCAAAAGTATGTTTAATACTTAAGATTTGTCAGTTTTCAAAAGTAATGATCTAATTTATCTGTTCCTCTGGAGAACTTGGGTGCAGCCAGAAGAGGGATTTCGTCATGAGGATAAAAAGCGCTCTGACGCACCGAGGAAGAGTCGGGAACCTCAAGTCGACCACCTGGAAGGTCGGTGGTGCAGGTTCAGGCTTCCGACCCAGAAGTCGGGTTCTGGCGCAGCTGTTAACTCTGCTCTGCATGCCTCCAGGTGCTCCACTGTCAGGGCAGAGTGAAGCTGTGCGCGGCCTCGTCTTCGGTGTCCTGCCTGCTGCTGACCTGCCGACCTCTGCCGCTCTCACACACGCTCCTCAGCACGCACACCTTCACCAGCCAGCACAGCATGGACATGAGGTTCACATACTGCGACCAGAGGTGCATAAATTCACCGCCGTTAGCCACAGCTTGTAGGATCTCAGTTTTCAACAATCCTCCTTGAGTCACTTTAGAGAACATTACTATTCAGATTTAGGACTTAAATGGAAAAAAATAACATTAAATGTTTTTTTTTAAACTCATGTATATATGAATGCTTTGCTTTTGCACACTATAAAGAACATTATTCAAATCACTTTTCAAATCACTTTATTATTAAATAAAAAAAGATGCACACATATGAAGAGCAAGTTTGGTTTTCACAAAAACCTGACTAATTTTACACAAGTTATGGCACAAGTCTAAGATGCTCCCAAATATTGAATTATTTTGTTTTTGTGACGTTCAGATTAAAATAAACGAAGTGATAGGATTAGGCCTGTCACAATAACAAACTCAATCATTTTCACTTGCATAATTTATCATTTTTCTTTTTTCTACCAAATGATAAAAATCTTCAGTCTGGTAATTTGGTCTCAACCTGCCCTTATTTTGAAGGACAGTTTTGTTTATAGAGACTCCATGATTTATTTTATTTGTTGTTTCTGTTTTGTTTATTTATTTTGGATATTTAAAATACTTTCCAGTCCCAATAGTAAATGTTGATCAGAATTTAAAGTTTATTGATCTTTGACAATATGTTCCTGCATTATTATTACTTGAAAATGGTCTCAGAACAACAATATTATCGTTTATGGCAGTAACTTCTGGGACAATTTATCATCCAGCAGAATTTGTTTTCGCGACAGGCCCAGCAAGGATTAACTTTGATTGAGTTTGAAAGTGTGTTTTGTTTTGTGGTTCTGAGTCCGACCCACCTCTTGGTGGCAACCTCTGTCTTCACTGTGGTTAAGATGGTGAATTACGGTGAACATGAGGTTTAACAGGAAGAGGCCAAACTGCCTCTTGTGTCGAATTTTGGTGGTTAGTTTTATCTCTTGCATTCTGTCTCGCTCTATTTCTGTATTTCTACTTTTATTTGTCTAAATTTGTAGCTGTAATTACTTCCACATTTACTTGTTTAGTTCCGTATTGCTATATTTTATTATATCTACTTTTCTGTCTTTGAATAAGATGGGAGGCCTGAACCTCACCAGAACCTGTCAGGCTGTGACTAGATCTGAAAACAGCTACTTACATGACTGTTTATAACCGTAACATCACTTCCTTTTAAAGAACCAGGACATCCTGTTATACTAGTCTGAATATTTCTTTAAATAATTACTTCTTTCTCAGTCTGAAGCTTTTTTCCCATAGAGAAACATTGCAGTTTGTTAAAAATTAGCTATTAATTTTGGATGTGGCTCCAACTAACCACCAACTATATGAGGTTTTGGTGATAGGACAGCAAAAACATCATGGTTTATTTATAATAATTAAATAAAAGTTAGATATTACTAAGTACTTCCATTAAATCTCAAAGTATTTTTTTTAGTTAGCTGAAAAACCTAAATCAAGAAGAAAAAGTTTGACAATAATTTAAGAAAACAAATGAAACAAAACAAAGTAAAGAAACAAGTGCAGAGGAATTAACTAACATGGCAACCGTGAAACCCTGATAAGGTCAGAAAAAACACTTTACATTTTAACTTAAGTAGCTATCACCAAAATAGCTACTAAAATTATTCCTACTAACTTCCTTTAATGGAATTTTTTTTAATGCATTTTTTAACTCAAATTAATTACTATTGCATCTCAAAAAGCATCAATAAAAATATTGCTGTGATCGCCTGAAAATAACGTCACTTAACCTCATGCTAAGATATGCAGATGTTCAGTCTGCACTGATGAAGTGCATCAGCTTATCTGGCCTGGCTTCAGCTGGAGGGTGACGACCTGCTGAATTATTCTCCAATTCAGCAAATAATTATTGCCTCATTTTGTCATTAATTCAGTTGAAAAAGTGAAAAATGACACATTATTTAGCTTCTCCACAGACTGATTTATATAAAGCATTTATTTACGTTTATTTTTATGATTATGCCTAATACAGTTACCAAATAAATGAATCGCATTTTTTCCTTCCACTCAACTTCCTATTAGTGTTCTAGAGTACAGTTCTCAATGGCTTATGCATGTGACTTTTTTACCTTCAACAGTGGGTTTTTGATTGAAAATAAAGAGAATATTTTATATATTTGATTGAAAATAACAATAATTAATATTTTTAAATATAAAAACAAATGCTGATTTAAGCAATTTTCCCCCATTTTTTATGGATTTTCATGACAGAATGAAACTAAAAGTACAAATATTATTTATTGAAATCAATTTTTGTCTATCATTTATGTTTTCTTACATCGTTTTGAAAAAATATTAGCATCTCATTGGAAAAACATATTATCTATCCTCTTTTTGTACGTTTTTTACTTAAATCTTGAAAATTACATGTCGTCTTTTTTTTCTAAATTAGTTTAATTTTGTTACTCTGAGGGGGAAAATGGAAAAAATTTGGACTGTAGCGGTTGCAGATCGCTGGTGTCATGTGTCAGTGACTGTCGACCATTTTTTAGGTTACCAGATGTTTGGTTTTCCTTTGAAGTCTGAGTTTAAAGACTTAAGCTTTAACCTTGAATTAAATTACTGAAATAATTTATCTTTACGACAACACTACAGTTATTATTTTTAACACTGTCACTTTATTCTTCAGCTCATCAAAATATGGATTATAAAATTAGAGTCCAGATCAACAGATTTTTAATGTGTTATCAGGGGAAATCTGCAATGAATCACCAAAATTAGCTGATCTTTGTTTTCCAAACCTCCAATTTTGTCCAAGAATTGAGAGGAATTTCCCTCCAGCGTGAAACAACAGGTGGAAGAGGGGAAGCAGTCCGCTACGTGACACGCTGGTCACCCTGCAACCACACAGAAAACTCCAGTCACTCCAGTTCCTTTCAGTTCAAGCCAGTAGAGTGCTACATAGGAAACTTTGAAATTAATTGTTTTTTTCTTGAAACCACAACCCAGTCTTTGTTTCACATGATAAAATGAGACGATGAAGGAAGCACATTTAAGTTACGACAGCTGCAAAGTGAGCATGTGCAAAACTCAATAAAATTCAAACATTTTAATTTGATAAGCCTGAATAGAATCCAGTACAACCAGTAGCTATCAGACGTCATCTAGTTGGTAAATAAAGTAAATATAATGTAGATTTTAGTCTCCATCTGGTCTGTGAAGGCATCATCATAGGCAACAGATGGGTCAAATTAAAAGTTTTAAAGCAGAGTTACTCTAAAATAAATAATACCACAACTCCAAACCTACCAAAAAATGTCTGTCCACCAGCCGCTATGTCTCTGGTGGCTCTGAGGGAGCTGCAGAGATCCACAGCTCATGTGGGAGAAAGAATTCCACATCTTTTATATAATAATATAAATTCGTAAAATCATTTTTTTCTTTCTGATGCACTTTTTTATGTTGGTCTATCACACAAAATCCCATTTAAACATAGCAAAGTTTGTGTTGTGAATCTGTGAAATTCTTAAATATGAGCACTGTGATTATTGGTGTAGCAGCTTGTAAGTAGTCAGAAGAAATATTTCCTTCTGTTTTTGATCAAAATCTGTTATAATCTTTCCAAACAACAACCTCTCAGTTATCTTGTGTTGGATTTGCGCGTCACTATACTTGTGAAATTAAGCAGAACTAATATTTCCTCCGTCAGTGCTGAATGTGATGAAATTGCTTAAAAAGGAAGTAAAATTGTTACATGTAACACATGTCCGTGTCAATTTGTCAGGGCTTGTTCTGGATAAAATCAATGAAGTTGCTGAAGGTGTTAAAGGTTAAATTTGCAGAAGGTTCTACAAAAAACCTTTAAAAGTTCAATCTGCTCAAACAGTCCTGCAAAAACAAAAAGAAAATTGTTTCATAGATGTCATTGTTTATTGCATTACAACTCTTTTTAGTGTTTTTGACTGTGGAACGTTGTCTTTTTAAGGAAATAATTTAGAAAAACTTTGTGTTTTTCTAACACAGAGTTTAAAAAAACCTTGTTTTTTCTAAAATTTAAATTAAATTAAATTAATAATTTCATTTAATGATTAAGTCATTAAAATAATTGATAATTAAAATCATTAAAATAAAGTATAATCATTAAATGGTTTAATGATTAAAACAGTATTTAACCATTAAATTATAATTGAATATTAAAGATTCAATAATAATCCTTAAGACATAATTAAAGATTAATGTTAAATAATCTTTACTCAACATTAATAAAGATTATTTTTATATATACAGTTTTATGTTATATAAATAATCTGAGAAATTTCAAGAACATTTCACATTAATATGTCTGTTCTGGACATAGAAATCTAGAAAAAGCAACACGGCTTCTTTTTACCTCCCTAATTTTTCCTATTTCTGCTGCTCAGGTTTTGACGTTTTATTCTAAACCTTCAATTAAAAATGTTCAAAAAATGCTGCGTTCGTCTGAAAGTTTCAGTTTTGTGAAATAAATGAATCGTAAATGAATCTGGTGTGTTTGTGTTTGTGAAGAGTGACTTCTCTTCTCGGCTACCAGCCCGAGGAGCTGCTGGGCCGATCCATCTACGATCTCTGTCACACGCTGGACACAAGCTGCCTGAACAAAAACCACCTGAACCGTAAGCCCTGACACACATGCGCACACACGCGTACACACACACAAACACACACACACCTGTGTGACTGTCTCACCTGATCCTGCAGTGTGTCTGAAGAGCCAGTCGGTCAGCGGTCAGTACCGGATGCTGGTGAGGAGCGGAGGTTACGTCTGGGTGGAGACTCACAGCGCCGTCATCCCGGGCGTCCAGCCGTCCAGGTCCAGACCCAACCCCAGCCAGCCGCTCTGCATCCTCAGTGTCACCTACATCCTCAGGTGTGTTTAAAAAATACAGATGATAAAACTTATAGATTAATTCTTCTTGTTTTTCCTTTTTCTGTTCATTTCTGTGGCTTAGAGGTACTGACAACTTTTAAATCTGAGAATTTACAAGACCAATAATGTGTTTTCATTTAGAAATGGTAAGACTGACACAACATTAATGGAAAGGAAAAGTTGTGGTGGAAACATATCTACAGGCAAAGGAGAAAGTAGTAAATTCACTCTGTACTCAGTCGGGTTTCCATTTGCATGAAGTTGGCCACCTACGTTTTTCAAATTACCTGAAATTTGTATCAAATGTTTGTGCTACATTTGTACAAAAAAAATAAATTAGTATATATAAAAAATTAATAAATATTTCCAGAGGTCAACCAGTCCCCACACATATACAAGATTAAACAAATTTTGTGTCAATCATCTGCACTACAAATGGTCTTGATAAAATGCAGAGGACTATGACCAGCAGATGACATGGATCCTTAAATCTGTACTGAAACTTCACACTGGACATTCATTTCCAAATGAAAATCAAAGCTTATTTTTTCATGAAAACAGAAATTTCTGTTGGTTGTGCATTTTTTCCTTCCACTAAGCTTTCCATTTACTTGTTTATATAATCTGTAAACATTCTGCTTCTCTGGCAGTGCCTTTTTGTGGCTTACAGTCAAAATCTGAGGTCAGCAGTATTCTTCTTGATTTTGTAGATCAAAACATAACATATTTTTAGTCTTTTCTGAGAAAATGAAAGTTCTATTTATCAACTAAATTAGCTTAAAATGTTTTATTAATGATATTCTAAAGGTGCTGAGAAGCATTTCTGTTGAATTGTGCCTTTAATGATGTCAGCTCTGTGTCACAGCGGAGTGGAAGAGCCGTCTCTGCAGCTCTCTTTGGATCAAACTTTCCAGAGATACTTGAGATGAAATCAGAGCTTGAAGAAAAAAAATCTGCTGGGACCAAAACTCTACAAGCTTTTTTTTTTTAATGTATTATTTTCCCTAATATTATGTTTAATAAAATTTTACTTTTGTCTTTCCAAAACGACTTGTGCTTTGTTCTGCTTCTTACAATATCTCGATGCAAAGCTGTGACGCGCCTCCAGAAATTTGCTGTAATGTTGAGTTCAGTGGCGGTTCAGGCAGATAACCCTCCAACTTCTCCGTTTGGTATCGTAGTTTCATAATCGCTGCTGCAGACTGTGGTTGTCAGGCAGTTGACAGGGCGGAGTCACATGAAACGTGTTGACAAAAACAGGCTGTTTGACCTTTCCTTGACCTCCCTGGGTCTGACCGTGCTTCCTATGGGGTCGGCTGCTGGGCCACCTGACACGTGTGGTGCGTGCAGGACGCGCACACACAGATACGCACTCTGCTGATCAGGAGATGTGAGTAGATGCAAGTCGAAGCCGCAGCTTCCTGAATAGAGGCAGTCGACAGGAAAGTTCTCGTGGGAACTGCGTAAACTTTTTACCTCTCGACCTCTGAATGCACGCCAAGTTTCACTGTAACCGGCTGCAGTGCAGAAAAGAGAGAGAGAGAGTAGAAAATAGCTTCAGAATGAAATGCATGAAGATTGTTGTCAATAAATTAAAACTGTCATCTCAACCGATTTAAATTTGTTCTTGTGACTTCATCATAAGCGCCTAGTAGCTCTTCGGTAAACAGATCAGCAGGTGGAACGATATTTTTAGATCAAGGTAAAACGTAACTGAACCAAAACGAAAAAAAACAACAAAAAAAGTCAGAATAAAGAAAAACAAAATACAGAATGTGACTATGTTGAAAAGCCAAAACAAATCAGAAATCCTTAAAATTCCTAATTTATTTTGGTCTTAAGGGTTTAATTATTTATCGTCTGGAATCTGAAGCTGTTCTTTAGGTTAAAGTTGCACCTTTTAGTGCAAACCATTTACCTCAGAACCACCACTTTGTCTTTATTTTTAGGATTTAAGATAAAGATAAATTCAATTTAACAAAAAGAGGATGGCTAGTTTTTTCTGTGGGGTAGAAAATAATGTAAATAAAAAAGCACAGATTCCAAACAAGAAAAACAGATATAAAAGCAAATTACTGCTACGTTTAGTGTCATTTTCGTGGATAAACAATGCAACTACTGCTGAAAAACACACCTTTAAAAACCTAATTGTGTCATTATATCTGTTTAAAACATTAGCTTGTTCCATTTAATGTTTAGCAAAAGTTATTAAGAGCCTCTTTGGAGGGTTCGAAGAGCCACAAACCCCTGACCTATCGGATAAAATACCTTTAAAATAAATAATTTTTTCTTGTAATGTGAATACTTTTGACTAAAGGGAAATAAAAACCGCAGGTTCAATTACCATACAATTTATATTAATGTGTAAGTTTTGTTTTCCGTAATTATTGTGGGAGGGTAAAAATGGAGGTCAGGGATTTCCCCGTAGAGGGCGCCAGAGATCTCAGTTTGAAACCGGAACTGTGAGTAAAATAATGCATTAAATATCTTGGTGAATTCTTCGAGAGTGATCAACAAATTACAGCAAATTATAATGTGTAATTGATATAACTGATTAATCATCGGACTTGTTAGTGTTTAGATGACGTTTGCCTCAATGTATATGTATATTTTGGTTCAGTTGGAAGTATAAGTGCTTAGTTTATCTTTCCAGACTGAGTCACAGTGCGGCATCAGAAGTGTAAAGTTCTAGCTCCACCTAGTGGTCAGATGGAGTTACTGAAAGCTGCGTTTTTCAAGATTCACATATATTCAGGAAACCCGGATGCAGAATAAACAAAGTGTTCATCTGATGACCTTCATCTAGCTCCTCTTGGACAGCAAAGGTACAATTTATTTAAAGATTTGTCTAAAAAAATGTTAATTTGCTGATTTGATTTGATTCTTTGTAATGCATCTGTGTGAATTAAATTACTGAAGTAAAGAAACCTGTCGCTGATATTCCAGTTTCCAGTTTATTAAGATGCATCTGTAGTAAATAAATGTATTCTATTTTCCGCTATATTTTGCCATCTTTTTTCAAATTAACAAAGCTTTTATTTGTAGGGATGAATGATTTATCATCTGCACAAATTATTGACAGAATACTATCACACATTAGAGACGTGTGGCGCTAATCTTCTCGCCCTTTGGCTTCTGCTGCTCAGCAGGTAATTCTGCAACGTAAAGCCATAAAATTAAACATGCGGCCTTCCTTTCTGAAATAGAAGTTGTATTGAGTAGAAATGGCGTCTAGGAATAAGTTTAAAACAACAAAAGTCTGGTCCTTTAATTCTTTAGAGGAAGGGTGTCCAAAGTGTGGCCTGGGGACCATTTGTGGCCTTTGAACTAAGTTTTGTGGCCCCAACTGCAGCTCAAAAATTATACAAATTTACTTGTTGAACTTTAAATTTTTATTCCGCGTGTAATTATTGTTGACATAATTTACTTGCAATGAAAAATGTTAATCATAACACAAATCATTTGTCTTTTCTCAACAATTTTTTTAATAATAACTTTTTCCAGACACTTTTACTGAAAGCCAACTTTCTAGTACCGAAGTCAGCTTTTATTTAATTTATTAAACTAGGTTAAATATAGCTAAAGCTTTGAAAGAAAGTGATTTGAATTCATTTTTTATAACAGAGTTTGAAAATGATAACTTTTATTTTGTGTAACAAAATGTGTAAACTCCTTTTTAAGTGTATGATCTTTCATAACATCCCTTTCTTACAAAAAAAAGTAAAATTTCAGTGATTTCAGTTTTTCTTATTATTTTCCCATGATTATTTTTGACTAAATGATTTTGAGACTAAGCGTTTGGCCACGCCTACTTTGGAGGCTTTGGACTCATTTGCAGATTTGTGCAGAATCATCAAGTGTGACTTTTTTATTTAGGAAAAACTTACAGGACCTTAATCTGATCCAGATTTTATTGTGCCGTTATTTCTGTGCATTTAAATGACCTCAAACTTCTTGTGGGGTTTTCACTGAAATAACTAAAATTGTCAACCAATTTTTGCAGGTTTCGTGCATGAAAAGGCCTGATGAGCACAAGGACGGGGTGCGCAACAGATGAGGAAGCAGCGGTTACTCTGACAGCTTCAGGATGTAAAACTGAAAGAATAAAATGCCAACATGAGCAGATTGTGAGGCAAAAACCATTATTAAGCAAGCAGGAAGACGCTTTCTGTTCCACTTTAAACATGCATGTAATTCTGCTGAGCAGGCCTTTATTTTATCATTCACACCACCCTCACCTGTTTTTATGCTGACCCCTTCCCTCCCCGTCACGCTCCTCCGGCTGGGTGGGAGTTGTCCGGCTGTCGGCCAATCAGAGGACGGTGTTCACCCTTTAACGTGAACACTGATAAATCAAAGTGTGTCAGTGAGAGAAACACAGAGAGAGGAAACGAGTGATAAGATTAAAACCAGAGCAGACAAGGAGGAGGCTCTCGTTCTGACTGGAGTGATTTTTCTAGGAGTTTGTTTTTCTTTGCTTTACATTTCAGAAGCATCTTTTGAAATTTGGTTGCATATTTATGGAAACCTTTAAGCCACTTTAGTTCATGTTCAGCAGTCATGAGTTAAAACGTTCTGCTAGTTATATTGAGTTGTGATGAACATAAATAATTTCAGCTTGTATGACAGCCTCACTTCTGTCTCTCTGCCTCAGGGCAGCTGTGGCTACAATGTAGCTCACAATCATCAGTGCGTGAATGTTGTGAAAGTCGCTTTGGAGTCCACTGACTTGATAAATCACTATATAAATGCAGACTATTTGTTTATATAGAGCCAATACACAACACACGTCATCTCACTTAGCAAAAGAAAGTCATTTTAATCTATGGGTGGGCAATATGGACTTAAAATGTCATCACGATATTTTGAGATTATTATTATTTCAATAAAAGTGATTATATCAACTATTTATTAATCATTTTTAGGTAAATAACCACAAACACAAATATTGCTCTTGAGAAATATTCCCATTTGTAATATGCTGCATAAAAAATATGATTTGTATCACTAAGCTGCACGCAGTAACAGCATTTAATCCTATTTTTCAATTTATTAATATGTATTGATATTCTCATTGAGCAAACAGTGGAGAAAATAGTAAATATTTAGACGGATTTGAGGTTAAGACTTTTTAAGTCCTCCTGAAGTCACAGCTAAGCAGAATGCCTAACCAGATGTAGCTTCTACAAAGGGTGAGGATTTAAAAACTGTACACTTCTGAGAGCCAGTGTGTGCATATATTTGGGGCTGTATGAATAATTATGACCCTTCGTGAAGGCTTGTGAATTCAAACTTGAATAAAACCCTACAGGTTGTTATAAACTCCTGCTCTCGTTGAATGCATTTAAACGTCTCACGTCTTCCTGACGACTTTCTACGTCATTGCATCTTTTTGCATCTCTGCAGGATGCGTTCACCCCTCGTTTCCTTTACATGCTGCTTGTCAGGCCTCACTTTATCTTTACTGCTGTTTACTTATCTGCTTGAAAGAACAAAGGCAACAAACACATGAATGTCTGAAATGTATGTGCTTTCTCTCTTGGTTTTCATAAGAAAGGTAAATTGTGTGGTTGTTTCATCTCCGTCTAAAGTCAGGATATCAGCTTTTAGAGCCGATAACGTTTATGATCACTTGGACGGGAGATAAGGTGCAGCATTATTGCATTAATTTAATGAAAGACTCGTTTGTACATGAATGACTGGACATAAAAGATTAACTTCAAACAGATCTGAAGCCTGCATGTAAAAGTCCCAGCTGAGCCATGAAACCTGTTGTGTTTCATACAGTGTTGTGTAATTGTGCACTTGTTCTGCTGTTTAGCCACATGGACTGATATTTGCACTTGCATCCCAGGAAATGAATCTAATCTTATCGCGTGTGCAGAGTCCACAGGTGCAGGTCTGGGGTCAGGGCCTCATGCAGACGCGCTCAGCACTGAGCGCCATGTTGACCAGTTGACGACTTATCCACAGGGTTGTGCTTCAGCCTGAATGAACAACCCCATGTTCAGCAGCATGCATGCACTATCTGTTACACTGTTGCTGAGTCGGTGTCTTTGTGAGGCCTGTTTTTATTTCTGGATGATTACAGGCAGGCCGAAACAGATAACACTGATCTACCAGCATCTGCAATTATATGTGAAGATAATCTGCACCTACAATTCTCCAGAGACAATTAAAAAGCTTACTGGCTGATCTACTTAACTACTGCAAAGATCAACTTTGCTTCATCGCTGTAAAAATGGCATATATGATCAATCGCTTCTCTTTTATTCACATAAGGAACATAATTTCTTGCTTTTGTTGCTGTAAGTTTCTTGTGCGACAATTTTTTTAAAAGGATTTTACATAAAATCAAAAAATTATGGACCCTCCCCCCTTTACCAGATTGTCTTAGAAAAACAGTGTCTTTAGTCAGGGGCTTCTTCAAATTTGCTGTAATACAGACTGCTACAGGAGATCTTTCCTGCCCAGATCCATCACCATCAACTCATGAGTGATGCCATCACAACAATCAGACATCAGTTTAGCTCCTTCAATAATCATTTGTGCTAAATGGAAAGTTAATGACTGATGAGTGAAATCTGGACCTCTGCAGATCCAATCTAGCTGTGTCATTTACCCAACAGATCAGGGAAGTGCTGATGACAGCAGGCCTCACAGAGACCCTTTGATCAAACCACAAAGTACAAAACTTTTTCCCTTGTTGTTGCTCTAAGTAAGCTAATGAATGACCTGGCTACGGTACAAATAACAGCAGAAGGCTTTTGCCCTCAAACGAAGTATCTTGATCCAAATCCATATTCATCATTCATTGAAACATGAGTAATATTCAATAATATGATGGTTTATGGGTGCTAAATAGCCAAGCCTTCATGTCTCCTAAGGGAGACTTACTGCATCTGTTGATGCCCCTTTAATCAACAATCATGTAATATGAAGACCACATCAATTTGGAGTACCTTTTTGTAAAGTTACAGGCAAAAAGCAGTCATTTTGGCTATTTAGTCATGAAAGCAAAAAAATGGAGGTGTATTTTTAAATTCTTATTTATTAATATATTGATATCAACATTTCAAACGAAGTATTAGCAATTAAATTGCTAATAAAAAAGTTAAGATATTAAAATTCGATATAAATATTTAGTTGGCAAGCTAAATATTAAACTTCAAACAAAATATGTAGTTAATAAGCTAAATATTTAACTTCAAATTAAATATTTAGTTGCTTTTAGTTCTTTTTTATTATTAATTTTATCACTGGGTAAGAAGATTTTGAGCGTGTCATTGAAAATGTTTTTTGGAAAACGTCGATCATGAATGCTTGATTATTATTGGTCCAAATTTGACGCAACTTACGTATGGGGGCGGGGCATCAGTCAATATTTTCTCCTTATGGCGGACAACAGAAAGTATGACAGTGGAGCGCAGAACAGAAAGGGAAGGGAACGAAAAATAGACAACCGCGGCAAAGATGGTGAGGAAGAAAATGCCCGAGCTTACGGGCTTTTTTAAAAACCTTAGCGGAGATGAAACAGAACCATCGTCCTCAAAACGTTAGCATTGCTAACAGCGGCACTACGATCCCGCCAGATCCTGGAACTGTGGCTGATCTGGCAGTGGAAACGTGATCTTCTTCGTCAGCTGCGGGCTTATTGGGCTGAACAAGGACAGGGGATCTGTCAAAAATATGGATGTTAACTTTCAAGCATCTGAACGGGTGTGCAACTCTTCTCCAAGTCGCACTTCAAACGTAGGCTCGCAAAACGTGAGTACATTCAAAGTCAGTGGCTGCTAGTCATCAGTCATGATTTCAAACGTCCTGGCGCCGTTCAGTTTGTCACCTACTGCAGAAATCGACCCAAAATCTTCTGCGATCGACGTATTGAGCACCCCTGCTCTAGCATAACACGAAAGGTTCAGAAACAATATGAAATGAGGGGGGTATTTATTAACTAATTAAGTCGTGTTTGACTTAATCAAACACGATTAAGTGTTTGATTAAGTGCTAGAACTGATTAGTTCTAGAAAGACTAATCAGTCATGGCTAATTAGTGGGTACACCCACAGATTTTTTTTACAGCAGAGAGCCGTTCCCCCTCTCTTGCAGGTGCTGCGTATCCCCGCTAAGTCTTTTAGTGGTACCCAGTACTCGCTTACTTTTACTCCTGGTTTTATAGAAACAAAAACTGTTTTAATTTGATTGATAAAATAATATCTAAGTACACAACTGTTATCTTAAAGTTAATTTTATGTGGCCGTACAGAATAGAGTTACAGCAGGCAGGATTTGACCCGCCTACCTTATTTTGACATATGTGTAATAAATAAGGAAATATTATTTTGTTTTGGATTCTTTTGTTTTGTTCACTGATTAAAAAAAAAAAAAGCTTCCGCCCTGGTAAATTTGGTGTAAGGGGCATTTTTGGGCTTTTTAAAAGCGGGAGCGCGCGCTGTCAGTGGACTCGTGCCTGCGCTCCGCGTGCGTCTGTCTCGCGGTGCCCTCTCCCCTGGCTCGCGCTGCCTTTTAAAGCAAACTCTCACAGCATGCTATTTCCCACTCTGCCAGACGAAGGGACACGGTGCGGAGCTGCTGTGTCTTTCATTCAACCCCCCCTTCCTCTCGTCACCCCCATCGTTCTCGTTGTTTAGTTTAATTCTTTAGCAGCTTGTTTACACAGTTAGCTTGTTTCAGTCATGTATCGCTATTTCGGAGAGCTGTTGAGCCGCTCTGCGGGAAGTGCCCTGGCCTCGGGATGCGTTGACTCCGCTCTCCCGGTGTCGTCCTCCCTGATGCGGGTCCGCCGTTATGCCGACGCGGCCGAGCAGCCCGACGACCCGAACTTCTTCAAGATGGTCGAAGGGTTCTTTGACCGCGGTGCCACTATCGTTGAGGACAAGTTGGTGGAGGACCTGAAGACCAGGGAGAGCTCCGAGCAGAAAAGGCACCGTGTTCGCGGCATCCTGCGGATCATCAAGCCGTGCAATCACGTCCTGAGCGTGTCTTTCCCGATCAAGAGGGATAACGGAGAGTGGGAGGTGGTGGAGGGGTATCGCGCCCAGCACAGCCAGCACAGGACACCATGCAAAGGAGGTAAGAACCGAGTCAGAACCTGCTCTTCTTCTGGAGCTGTCTGACGGCTAGCTTTAGCAGGCTATGTAGCATTAGTTAGCAGTGACGTTAGCTTTTTCAACAAACTTCAACACAATCCAGCAGGTGTTTATGGTGCGTCACAAATTCACATATTTTATTTGTTTTAAGTGAACACAACAGTGGTTTTTAGAAGAATTAGCAGTGTTTTCGCTCTAGTGTCATAGTTTACAGTGACCTTATAGTGCTTGTATGTAGCTGCAACAAGCTGTGAATAAGTTTCACCTTTAACTGTTATTATAAACATATTTGGAAAAAAAAATCTAAAGTTGTAGGATCTGTTTGAAAGAGCATTAAACACATTTCAGGCGATGCCAAGATCATTTAAGTAGATTAAACATAAGCATTGTTTGCACATTTATAAATTTGACATTCTTGGGTAATTTATACTCTTCACTTAATATTAAAATGTGTTGAAAGCTGTGTCCCACAACTCGATCACTAAAAACTAGCATAATGTTTACATTTATTTGCATGTTGCCATGACAATTGTAGCCAGAGGTGGGTAGAGTAGCCAAAAAATATACTGAAGCAAGAGTGGCAGTATATTTTTACTCAAAGTAAAGGGTAGTCTTCCAAACATTTACTCAAGTAAAAGTAAAATGTATATCTCTTTAAAAAAAAAATTAAAAAAATTTGATTTGAACATCTTATTTAATTTGTGAAAATTGTCATCAGAAACAAAAATATAACATTATGTGCAACTTCTATCATTTTGGAGATTAAAATAAAAAAGAAGAAACAAATTACATTTTTACAAAATAAGAAATTCAGGTGGAATCAATTTGTTTTGCAACATGAAGCAAATGTTGAAGTAAATCTTGATTTTTAGAGCAGATTTCATACAGTCAGCTCAGAAGTCATGTCTTACAATAGGTAACATATATCTTGGAGGAACAGTGCAAAGTATTTCCAGTGGCTGTCTACCATTTACTGTATATTCACTTGACCTTCAAATGGCTCAACGGGGTGAATTGAATGACAATGACATTAGAACAACTATATTTATAGACATGTGTAAGAAAACTTACTATAAGTTGTGTATCTGATGAATATTCGACTAAAACAAGAAACTTTATGTGGGTAAAATATCCAGGAAGTGCACTCAATTAAAGTCTTTCTTTGAAATATTACTTAGAGTTTAAAAAAAAAAAAAAAAAAGGTATGTTGCTGTAAAACTACTTATGCACAGAGGGTGGAATAAATATTAATAAGGTTACCAATAATTACCTTTTTAGAGCCAGAAAGTTGACTTTGCTGCAATTGAACAGTGAGAATCTCAACCGTTGGCATCAATACATTATGCGGGGGATTAATTGTTGCTTTCATTTTGACTTTTACTACATGTTTAGCATGTCTGATTCCAGTTTTTCAGGTTGAAAAAGTATGTGCTCTCATGTCAGATCAGGTCATATATTAATTTCTACTCCAGATAAATCAGACATTCCTAATTTGTCAGATCAGAATTTGACTTTGAGGCTATGTCTGCAATACAAAGTAAATAAAATGTATTACAAAGTGAATTCTGGGTGTGTTGTAACTCAAACAATGGGGATTTTTAAAACTTCCACCCACATCAGCAAATAAGAAGCTGGTCGTGAATAAATTGTTCCGCCTTTACTGTAGTCATAAATCCAACAACTGGAACAAAAATGTGAGCTACAGAAACAAAGGCAGTAACATACTTATTCATAATGTCTTCAAAATAACGCTTTTCATAAATGAATGCAAATATACTGTTATCCTGATAAAATATCTTTCAAATACTAACTTACCAAAGCAACTTTATTTGAAGCTGATTTTAAGTGAGCACATTAAGATGCCAAAATCTTCTCCTGAATCCTTTCAGTCAGATGTATATTGAGGTTGTGAGCAATTATAAGTTGTATGTATCAAAGAGTTATGAGGTTTTAAAAATCCTTTTAACAAAATGCCAGTGTCTCTGGAGTTTTTTCCTGCTGCATGGAGCATAAAGTAATGCTGCTCTGCTGGTTTAAAGAGAGCTCGTACATATTTGCGTTTCTGACAAGAGAGACAAAATTGGCTGTCTGGAAATTTTTCCAGTTGCAAAAACACAGAGGGTCATGCTGTGGAAACTAAAGCGCCACCATTTTTAAGCTAACACTGTTTGAAAATACAGTTGCCAAGCTGCAAGCAGCCCTTGTGTTTAGCTGCAGGCTTGATGCAGGAACAGATAGGCTGATTAATAAACCAACCAATATCAGCTTGTTGTACCACAGTGCTTTATGAAGAGTCAAAATAATCTAATGTGATACACTGAAAGCACTGGAAAGCTAAACTAAATGTAGGTGTTTGTTTTATATTCTTGCTTCATGAATCCTGGATTATTGTACCAGTATGTTTTGTTGCCATCACCAGCTTACATTGTTGCATATTTTTATGCTGGCCCATGATTTCACTCATCATGTTAACACCATGACTCACTGTGAAGTACTGCTAGTGATCAAAGTGGCTCTGTTTGTGTAAGTTTTGCCTCATGGATGCCTTGTGGTTTGAATTTTGAGTTTCAAAGCAGCAGTAATTTGAGCTGGACTATTTGAAAAATGAGACGTGACGTACGAGGGTGGGTGTTTATATAGACACTACTATTTGTCAGCAGAGTTGCTGGAGGGGAGGCAGGGAAAAGGGCCACACCTTTGTGTTTGTTGGCCTTTCACAGCAGAAGTTTCATTGCTGGGGAGAGAACCTAAAGCGGTGTAAATTTCTAGATTTACTCTATAAAGCATTCGTATCAAAACTGTAATAAATTGCCATTTAACCATTAATGCCACAAGGCAGAAATCTAATGTTTTTCTCTACTAAATGACTGAGCAGTAATGGGCAATCCTTTTGAATAGCTACCACTTTAATTGTCTGTCTGTGTCTCAAAGTAGTCTATAAAAATCAGTGTCGTTAGAATAAATCTGTCTGTATCGTGAAAACCGACAGCGAGCTGGTCGTGATCCTGGTTTACAATTAAAAAACCCTGTTTTAAAGCAAAATATGTGGTTTTCTGTATCACATGTGTGCCAGTAAGCTAAAGGTTAATGGTTGCAGAGGCAGGTCGAACCAATTCCCAGAAGTTTTAACTTTCCTTTCTCACCGATTTTCTAGAGACATGTAGAGAATTTGGTGACTGATCGGCCGGGAACTCAAAAATGAGTTGTCTGATCAGTGAAAATACCATACTGAGTACCACTGGGTCACACTGACACTGCTTAGCATTGGGAGACCCGAAGTTAGACATGTTCAGCATCGGTGCGATGTATAAAAATGAAGCTTGAAGTATTAAAATGTGATGATCTCATGTTGACACATTTCTGTGGTCTATTCAGGCTGTTTCTCATAAAGTGAGTCCTTACAGGTAAGATAACAATAACTATATTTATTGAGGAAGTTTGATTAAAAACTTGGTTTACCATTTTTGATAACCAAAAAGTGTTCAGGAAAAAAAGTTGAAGGAACTATGGAGATGTAAGAATAAATTTTAAATAGATTTTTCTACAACCAGTTGACATTTCTGGGGTTCATTCAGGCTGTGAGAGAGCGAGAGGGAGCAAGACATTTAGTGAACAGAAAATCCGGACAGTGTAGAAAATTTCCTCCGTATTTCTTTTGAACTATCAAAGCCTACTTTCTGTAGTAATACTTACTTGCTAATACAAAATGCTACAGCTAGCTTTGTAGTGCCAACCGAGTAAATTTGTATTTGTTTTAAATCTCTAAGATTTACAAAATGACCTAAAACTGGAGAAGTGAGGTGTCAGATGATCACTTTTTTTTTTTACACAGAACATTGGTTCCTGCACTCTTTAAACCATTACTGCTGGAAATAAATCCTGTACTTTATGTAGGACTGCATCGTCTAAACAAATTTGTATTTTTTTTTACTCACCTAAAGTAGTCAACAGTTTTTCTGGTTCGCCCAACTATGAAATTGGGATGCAATAGCATGACTTTCATAGCAGATCTGTTGATAATAAGAACATAAGCAGCAGTTGTTATCTTTCATATGGTTTAATGATTGATGCATTGTGCAGACCCTTGGCTAAGTTCAGAGCAAACTGCAAAGTGCAGAGGTTGTTTTTGCACTTCAGTGCAGGTGTATGCGTGCAGTCACCTGCCCCTTTAAGATCCAAGGTGACTGATGGATGTCAAACTTTACAAAGCTGCTTTTTACCAGACCTGTAGGGATCTGGATGCATGTTCAGTTTTACATGGGCTGGAAAATAATCATCAATCAATAAGTCTGGGATGTTTTACATTTGTCGCTCAAGAGGAGTGGGTTTATTCTAGTTTGCTGAAAAAACACAGAAAGATGGGCATCAAAGATCAGAATTGGATCAGCAGGTTGGTCCTGCAAAATCTGAATTAGTTTTCTGACCAGCAAATGCTAAAGCTGGAAAAACTCCCACAGTATCTATGTAGTTTATTTCCAGGTATTTTAATTAATTTTAAAAAGTTAGGGATATATATTCTTAAATATTTTTTCTCCCGTTTTTTTCTCCCGTTTTCTTCAGTATTTAGAAGACAAATCAAAAAGAGCTTGATAAAGTTCCTCTCGACTTCCAATTTAATCAAAGTTTGTCTAGAAGAAGCATTACCCTTTTAAAATAAGTTATATCAGCATTTTAGCTTTATCTGGGTGAATTATGCACCCAGATAAAGCCAATAAAATATCCTTTCATCCTTTTGTTCCAGCTATGAGCAACACCTAAAGTTGTAGACAATATAAAAAGAAAGACCTTCAACCTCTCAACAGGGACTTGATAAAAAACGACCCAAAGAACAGAATCAATGTGAAGTGACACCAAAAAACAAAAAGATCCCTCTGAAACCTAAACTTTAATGTACCCAAGATTAGATAATTTTTTCATAATCATTGAGGGGGGGGTATAAAATTTAGAAATTAAATTTGATAAAAGTGTTGCTGTAAGAATATGATGATAAAAGTGAAGCAGTAGTGATAAAAAAAACTCATAAAGTAACACTGGATACAGAAATTATGCTTAATTAAAAAATACTGCATCAATCCCAGAGGAAAACTAAAAGTTGTAACTCGTAGAGAAGTGAATTTGTGTCATGTGGGTTTGAAGTTCTTATTTCCTCCTCTTCTCACTCTCTGTGAGTTTTGGTTTCTGTGTCGAATCTCCGTCTGCAGAACCAAATACTGGAAGATATTTCAGTCTGACTTGGTTAGATTTCGACCTCTTTGATGAGGTTGTAATATTTCAATTGCTTTCATTTATGAAGGATCTCCTGTAGCACTCTGTGTTGCATCATATCTGAAGAAGCCTCTGACTCAAGACAGCTTGTTGTTGCATGACAGTCTCATGAAGAGGATATTTAGGTTTGTCTGTAATTTTCTTTTTTTTATGAAGAATCCTTTGCACAATAATCCGTAGATAAAATGTTGGAGTCAACACATCAATATGCTGAGCTGTCTGAGTCTAGCTATAGAAATTAATTTAATCAAAGTACTGAAAGTACTTTCAATTCTGATATGAGAGATTTTTTAACAGTCAGATTCTGTTCTTTATTTTAGAGGAATGTTTTCAGATCTCTTTTGGTTTCTGTTGCTACGGTGGGCTGCATGTTGGGTGGATAAACAGATGGTTGGATATGTGGGAACCATGTATTTTTTTCTTCTGCCATTTAATTTGATCAGCGAGCTCTAAATTGTCCTCTGGTCTCAGTCTGATCTGCTGATCTTTGGATGAAAGGGGGAGAGCTGCAGCTGCTGCACTCTGAGAGATGGTGCTTTGTTTCTGATGCTTTTCATTCTTGTGCTTACAATTTTAAACTGTTTTCCAGTAATGGCACACAAGGAAAGAGAGGCTCCTGCAGCAGCAACACATAAATATGTAATTACGTGAAGCCTTTTCTGGTTCTGAACAGACATAATCAACTCTTGTAATCCTGATAAAACGACGCGCTGTCTCCTGTTCGTGCAGGACGTCCTTGGATTTCGCTCTGGTTGTGCTATTTTTGTAGCTGCTGTTAAATTACACTCACACAGGCAATGTGCCAGTAAGATGGAGTAGTTCGAAACATCCACCCTGGTTTTTTTATGATCTCATTACAGGGCACTTGTTGCCATAGTAACAGTAGTAAACGCCAGACAACAGGAAGCAACGAGTGTAGCTTGAGGGATGGGTTTGGAACGGAGGGCAGTGATTGGTTCCCTCAATCTCCACCCGTGCAGCAAAGTACACCCAAGTGTCGACTGATTTCTGACCCCTGTTTGGTATTGTGTAATCATTAGCGGTGCAGGGTCCTCATTCTGCCTTCACAGCTTCCTATCAAATCTGTTTGCCCTTTTTTTAAAGGAAAGTTTCAGAAAAAAAATTCTTGTTTTAGAGCTTCAAAACGGTTTCATCTCATTAAGCACAAGAGCTTATATTGGCCTTCTCTACCAATAGTCTGTGTTGTCAGGTTTTCTCTTTATGGTGGCTCTTTCTGTAACTTCCTCCTTGTTGTTGTTGTTTTTACTTCAGGTATCCGTTACAGCACCGACGTGTCTGTGGACGAGGTGAAAGCTTTGGCCTCTTTGATGACCTACAAGTGCGCTGTCGTTGGTAAGAGTTCAAATTTAACCTCTGCTGATCATCACCTAAAGCTCCATACGTTGCATATGTTTCATCACTACTATTTTTCATCACTGGTTGTACTAATTATGCTGCTCCGTACGTCGTTTCCCTGCTTTGTTTTTTGCTCTTTACACACTTTATTTGGTTTTCCAGATGTGCCATTTGGAGGTGCCAAAGCTGGAGTGAAGATCAACACCAGGAACTATTCTGTAAGACAGCCAGGACTTCCTTTTCTTATGTCTTGAGAAATAAAAGTGTTTAAATGGCAGGTTTTACAACTTTTTGTACACAACTCTACTGGGGTTGTAACTCATAAAGGATGAAGTAATTTCAACATAGTTGAGAAATTTATCAAAGAAAAAATGGAGAAAGGAGTGAAGGGCATAAAACTGTCAAACGTGGGACAAACCTGCCAAAGAGTTATGATGTTACGTTAGAAACATAAAACTCAAAGTTGAAAGTGTAACACAATGTCAATCCAAGACAAAAGTGAAAATCTTCATCAGGTGAAGACTCAAATATTTGTCGTAAAGCAGTGTCTTGGTGATCTAACAAACCAGCACCCTTTGTAGGAATATAAAAACTAATGATGCCCTGATCCGATCATGAAAATTGAGCCTGATCATGTGGTTTCAGACCCGATTGGAATCGGGCGTTATACATATTTTACTGACTCGTTTTTTCCCAAAAAAGAGACAAGTCTAGCTACTTTTTCTAGTTTATTAGAGACTTTTGCGACAAAACGAGAAAGCACAGATAGTACCGCAGTTTATATTTCCTAGAAAAGATGTAAATGTAACATTTTGTTGCAGGATAATGAGCTGGAGAAGATTACCAGGAGGTTCACCATTGAACTGGCCAAAAAGGGTTTTATTGGTAAGTTTTTGAAATCTTTTGCTCTGGAATAAGATTTGCTGGGTTCAAATCTTGGTGTGAAGGATGTGAATAATATTTCCATTTCCTACTCATTCAGGATAAAGTCTAAGTTTCTAAAATTTTAATTAATTTAATGAAAACCTCAATTAGATCTTCAGAAAATTTAAATTCACCTCTTTTTACATAAATTGCTGCATCAGTGTGTCGTGGCTTTGCAGAAACTTGTCTCTGTCTCTGCTGCGCCATTGAGTCTGGCGTCTCATCTTTCCTTTGACTCCATAGATTCTCTGTTGGGGTTTATATCAGTTCCATTTGCTGGTCCATCAAGCACATTAAACCGGTCATAAAAGTTGAAAGTGTTTGCTGTCAAAAGGATCTTAAATCCTGCTGATGAGTAAAACCGTTGTCTCCACCTGAAAGGAGGATCTTTGTGCTCTGGGCTGCAGTTCAGTTCAGATGTTTTGCATCTTCTGTCATCCATTTAACTTTCCAATAATCAGTCCCTCCAGGAAGTTGTGATAGAAACTATTATTGCAAATTTACTCATCATTCGCCAATTTTCCGTGGACTTAGGCCGTTCATGATGACGTATTTTGCTGGATGATAAATTGCTCTAGTAAGTATTTCAATAAACAAAAACATTGTTGTTTAGAGACCATTTACAAGTAATATTTTGATACACGTTCATTCTCTGATAAACTTTAATTTTTTTTAAAGAACACTTTAACTAGAATATATTTTAAATATCCAAAATAAAACACAACAAACAATAAATGAAACAGAAATAAACAATTTCTTGAAAGCTGCAAGATGAAAGCATGTGTGCAAAAACGGTAACATTTGCCTGGTTAAATGCTGCACATTTAATTAATCCAGTGT
Source organism: Poecilia reticulata (assembly GCF_904066995.2). NCBI lineage: Eukaryota > Metazoa > Chordata > Actinopteri > Cyprinodontiformes > Poeciliidae > Poecilia > Poecilia reticulata. The sequence goes on along the minus strand of NC_088848.1, from coordinate 9,856,130 downwards.
ATCATACTGAGCTTCTTAACAAGATCATTACCTATTTTACATCCCTTGCTAGCTAATTAGTAGCAGAAATAAACCCAATCATCATTAATTTCTGTGCAGAAGTTGTGCTCACTGTTGCTTTCCACATATTTAAAGTAAATCTTTGTCACGATAGAGCAAAGAGTCAGGGAGGAGACATTAGACCAGAGGCCAGCAGCAGGACGATGATGCAGGGGCTTCTCGGGTAAGGAGGGATTATAACATGCTGAGACAAAGAGAAGGAAAGGAAAAGTTATATGGAGCAATTTCAACTTTTTTGTAAAACCAAAAATAAAGCTGTAAAAAAAATCACAACTTGGACTGCAACGTTTTGGAAAAAGGTGCTTGACATCAGTACTTTTAGGTCACAACAATCATAACAAACATTGCAAACACCCTGGAGAGACTGAATAATATTTAACTTTTTAAATAAAATTACTAAAATGAATCGACTTGTCATTGATGATCAGATTTAATGAGGTGGACCTATATGGTAAATACATTTACTTGGTCAAAGTGGAGAAAATCAAAAACCTGTGAGACGGAGATTCAAACAAACATGAAAAAAAAATCAAAAGGAACATGCCTTCGTTTTTCTTCTTCTTAAATGTCCTACGCTTCAACATATACAAACAAATCTGGTGCGCCAGATTTGTTTGTATAAGCAATCACCAGTTCAGCCTGGTGATTGCTTCTACGTAGCCTCACTGAATACAGGCAAATATTTGCTGTGTTCAGTTCAAACACAGTGGAGCGTTTTGTTGTTGGTTCTTTGCATCCAGTTTAAAAGTGATCATTTTCACTGTGCAGTGTAAAGCATGCAGGCCATCTTTTCTCCACTCTGCTGTGAATCAAAGCCTTCCTGCACCATTTACTGAAGCTCCACTTCTCCCTCCTTTCCTTCCTTCCTCTCCGCTCCTCAGGGCCTGGCATCGATGTCCCGGCGCCAGACATGAGCACCGGAGAGAGGGAAATGTCCTGGATCGCCGACACTTACGCCAACACCATCGCACACACCGTGAGTTCTCCAGCATGCACAACCGACCCTGTCTGACTTGGATGGAGAGTGTGGTGGAAACCTTTTAAAAATAGGCTAAATTAAAAACAAGAAATGAGTCACATGTAAACCACGAGCGATAATTTCCTGCCCCTCCCTTCACAGCTCACCAAACAAGACATTCCTCCTATTTCTTTCTCCCTTACAGCAGCTTCTGAAACCGAAGCCAGAGCCTTTTTCTGTTCCCCGTTTATCACAGTTTCACTAGAAATAATTAAAGAAAATCTGATTTCACTTCTTTGTTTTCCTTTTCTTTCTTAAATACTTTAAAGCAATAGTGCATCAGATAGTTTTTGAACTCTCCTAGTATTGATCTTGTTTATGTATGATGGGAATTTCTGCATGCTAAAAGCTGCAAGCAGCAGCATTTCAGGTCAGAGGTCAAATACTTGAAACCACCCAAACTTCTTCTGTTTGTAGCTCTAAAATAAGAATTTGCTACTTTTATCTTTAACTATGCATGCTTTCTTTTTTTGAATGATGTATTCATGATTCAACATTACAGGAAAATTAATCTTTACAATTTTAAGAGTTTGAGTTTCAAACCTCATAACACTGTTCCTGAATTATGATGTATTTTTCTAATAAGTTGCAAAATAACTTATTAGTGACTGGAGGCAGCTGGCTGAAAGCAGGTTACTACACTTTCCTAACATTTCAATTTGCAAAACTTAGACCTATATAGCACGGAGAGTTTATAGAAATCACTCACTCCTTTTTATTAATATTTCAAAAATAATTGTAAATGGCAATAAGCAAGCAAAATCTTTTAAACTTTGAATTATGACAACCTGTTTAACTTTCCTCTCCTTGAAGCCAGGGCACTCCTGTCCCCTTTGGTCCAGTTTCCCCCTGACTGGGTTTGTAAAGGTGACAGATTCCTGGGCAGGGTAGCTGAGAGCAGAGGATTGTGGGTAGCTTGTATTGATGTTTGTTGAGCTTTATGTTTTCTGCACAGATGGCAGTGTATTAAATTGAGCAGCAGCCTCTGTATGCCAGGGATGTGGCACCCGAGTCAGAGCCAATCCACAAACTGCAGAAAAATCCTTAAAACTGAACAGTTTCCACCAGTTGTTGGAACATTTGGTCCATATCTGTGTTTAAGTAAAGAGGGAAATGTAATCGGATCTTCCTTGTGTATTCGCAGGACATAAACGCCCATGCGTGTGTGACAGGAAAACCCATCAGTCAGGGAGGAATCCACGGTCGCATCTCTGCCACCGGGCGTGGAGTTTTCCACGGGATTGAGAACTTCATCAATGAGGCGTCCTACATGAGCATGGTGGGCCTGACGCCGGGCTTCCAGGACAAGACCTTCGTCATCCAGGTACGCTGGCGTTTAGGGATTTTATTACTGTAGGTTAGTGTGGGCGACATGGACTTATAGTTTTATTGTGATGTTTTGTTGTACTGGTGAGATAAGTATAAACATTATGATTTAACAAAAAGCATATTTGTAGGAGACTATATGGAATGAAGGAATTAAATGTTGTCATATAGGAAGCCATTGTTGAAATAAAATTCATAAGCCTGCCACAGGGCTTGTTGAAATCTGTGAACATGCTTGAATTTCAATTTGGTGTTTTCAAAGTGCTTGATATTCAGTTTTGCCATAAATTGAAATGTAACGTTTGATTAAAAGCCTAAATTTGGAAAAGATTGTTTACAGTTGAAAGCAGGTATTTTCATACACCTAATAAAAAGATGCACATTTTTTTTCTCCCCATCTGAAGTTAAGTCTAAACTTTTCTTGTTTTAGGTTAGTTAGAATTACCCAACTTATTTAAAGTTGCTAAATACCAGAAAACGTAATTGGAACATTTTTTAGGGATTTTTTTTTGTGTGACTTCATTTGTATTTTTTAACGCCAAAGTGCTACCAGAAAAGTTTTTGAAAGCTTGCCTTCAAACATTCGTCTGTGTGTAATTAATCTATATAACGTGTTTCATTAGTGATAAAGTTTTTGAATTGGTCTGTTTTTATGTGGGAAGCTGGTCTAGTCAAAGTAAAGTCCTAAATCTAAAGGAGATGCTGCAGCAAGACCGATGTTCTCCATCCAGTCTGAGCTGGAGTTTAGTTCAGCACCGACTGGGGAAAAGTTTCAGTCTCTAGATGGAAACGGCTGGTGGATGCTTGTAGCCAACGGTGTTTCTACAAAGTTTTGCTGACTGAATGCATCGCACCTTCCAGGATTTCATTAGTGAAAAGATTTAGAAACGAACACATTCTTTTCTTCCTTCTCTACAACCTCGTGCTGCTTCATGTTATTTAAAATTTCCCTTTAGCACATTGAACTTTCTGGTTGTGATGAATGCCTGTGCAGGGCAGTGAAGGCGATGGATCGCTGAAAACCACAGTCAAAGTGAGCTGAAGTTTCCCTTCTCTGCTCATGGAAAACGATGACTCAGTAAGAGAGGAATGAGTAAACAGAAGGAAGAGCCTCCCTCTTCAGCTTTCCGCAACTCAATTTGAGCTGAAATCTGTTCTTTGGTTGAAAAGTCATCAAGTTTAAAATGCGTTCAGTAAACTCACCCCTCTGTCTGAAACACACACGCCGTTGTATCGGGTGTGAAAGGAGGAGTTTCTGCAGATGCAAACAGTGAAAGAGCAGCGTTCTCCATGAATCCCAGTTTTATTCGTCTAATGAGGGTTTCTTGCACACAGACCCACTAAGCATCAACACGTGGGTAGAAAACCCCTCAGCAGTGGCCTCTGCTGTTTTCCCAGAATGCTTTCTATAATTATCGGCTCTCTAGACAACAATGCAACATGATACGCCGCCCTGATGCAGTTCACTCAGTAAAATGCCTGCTGAGTGGCTGCAGCTTTACTTTATCCATACAGATTCATTCAAATATCAGTCATCTGGTTGATGGATTCTACAGTTTTTACATTTTTATTTTTACACTGTCAGTGAAGAAGGATGAGGTTTGCAGAGAGGCTGTTTCAGTGAGGAATAACGGAGAGGAAATGATGTCGTGGAGACAACAGCTGAATCCTGATGTGGATTTTTTTTTAAACCTAATCCTCTTGTTTGTGTCTGAGGATTACGTCGCTCTTAGATTAGTTTTCCTAGAGATTTAACATGAGAATTAACAGAGCAGATCTCTTGTACTGTGCTAAGTGAATGTTTTTCTTTCTCATTCTTTTTTTCTTTTTTAAAATAATTTTGGAATTATATGACAACATACTCAGAATAGTAATTAAGCCAAAACTGCCAAAAAATACACATTTTTTTCTATTTGAGGTAAAAACACCTTTTTCTGTAAATACGTTTGACATAAAACTCCTCAAGTAGCATAACTTAAACTTCATCTGATTCAAATTCATGAAAGGAATGCCAATGTTTTCGATTTTGGCAAATAAAACATTTATTTTCTTATTTAAAAAAAGGAATTGAACTGTTTATTTTCATCTTTTAATATATTTCTAATATAGCATAAAAATATTTAGTTGGTTAAATGGAAAATCTGCAGAATGCTTTTTATTCAATTAATGGTCAGAATAATTGATTACTAAAATAACAATGGTTGCAGCCTTAGTGTTTTGCTACGTTGCAGTTAGTCGATGCATTCTGGCATCACTGAGGCTTTAAGTGGGCGCAGGTTGCTTTGCTAGCAGCCTTCGTCTGCGTTACTGGGTGTGGCGTCTCTCCTCCTCTTCCTCATGACGAGTTGCCATATTGGTACCTTTGGCAGTGCAGGAATGTGCGAAGTGCTGCAGGAAAATGAGATCAGCATTTCTGTAAAGGAAGCATGAAGTGCTCTAAACCTTCCTCAGTGGTTACATAACTGATGCTGAGAAAAAGCAACATCTGTCTGTACAGCATCCAGAGAGGCTGGATGGACAACAAATGCCTCGTTCTGTTCCTAACAGAAGAAAAGAGCAGAAAAATCATGATTTTATGAAAACAGTTGATTGAAAACTGATGACCAGCACACAATCTGTTCAGAATGACTGAAATTTATTATCTGTCATCTGTAGCTCTTTGAATGGAGTTGAGTCGAACGATTGCTACGTTTTGAAAATAAATTAATTGAAACAACTTTTCACTGATATTCTTGCAGTTTGAGATGCACCTTTTTTTATTAAGCTGATATTGTCAAATTATTTATGTTGTAGCTGGAAGCAAAATTTAAAAAAGCATTTATAAGTCTCAGTACTTATAAAGAACTGAGTATTAACTGTATTAAGCAGTAGAAGAACGTGGAACCAACTTTGGCCACAAGAGGGCACCAAAGTATTTAGTATTTTAATTTAGTTGGGCTGATTCAAGATTCGGTGATGTGAACTTGTTTTCTGTTGAAGGGAATTTAATTTTTTTTTAAAATGTCTTACCTCTGTATTCATCAGTTATTTATTTGTTTCTCCTCAGGGTTTCGGTAATGTGGGTCTCCACTCCATGAGGTACCTGCACCGGTTCGGTGCCAAGTGTGTGGGTGTTGGTGAGATTGATGGAGCCATCTACAACCCAGACGGCATCGACCCAAAGCAGCTGGAGGATTACAAACTGGTACCAGCACCGCCGCCTTACCTTCCTTTACTTTAGATTTACCTTTTATTGTGAATAAATTTTAAAATATGTCTGTTCTCCCCTCTTTGCAGCAACACGGCACCATTGTGGGCTTCCCGGGAGCCAAGCCATACGATGGGAACATCCTGGAGGCGGACTGCCACATCCTGATTCCTGCTGCTGGAGAAAAGCAGCTCACACGCAACAACGCCCGCAGGATCAAGGCGAAGGTGAACACTGGTTTCTGCTAACGCAGGGTGGCTGATATTTGATGTTTCCTTTTGAATTTACATTAAAGAGGAGCTTTTGTTTCTGTCAGATCATTGCTGAGGGAGCCAACGGACCCACCACCCCAGAGGCAGACAAGATCTTCCTGGAGAACAACGTCATGGTTATTCCTGTGAGCAGACTTCAAATTCAGATATTTTATTTAAATTAAACCAAAAAACTAATTTTTGTTTAATATATAAAGTCAAATTTAACTGGTACATCACCTGTTGAGGTTTTAACCTGATGAGTTGATTCATGTTTCCCTGTTCAAATACTCAAACAAATCACAAGCTGCTGCCTGCATCAGACATGAATTTACCTAGACTCAGATCAATTGTGATTTAGCTGAAAATAAAATAAAAAGAGATAAAAACTTAAACGTTAAAGTAAAAACTCTGCATGAACTGAAAGTTCCCTGAAGGTGTTTTCTTTAAAAGGAAAACTTAAATGTCTTTTTGTCACTCGTTATACATAAACATATATTAACCCTGTTAATGTTGAGAGTTGCTGTGAAAGCAAAGATATTTAGACACTAATTTTTTTGTTCTCTGGATTTTGATTTCTTATTATTTATCTAAGAATAGGCAGGATATTGAGCCCATGAAATGTTTTTGTATTCACTTTAATTGCTTCTTTTTATTTTTTTTAAATGCATTTACATTGTTTTATAACAGCAGATGACTTTTTCAAGTGTTTATTTTACTTTTAATGCTAACCTTATTATTTATATATGCATATAAATAGAGAGACAAATTCGAGAAGAAGTGACTTTTTTATTGTGTTTCCAATAATATTTATTACTCTTTAAAGCAGAGTGTTTTTCTTTTAAGCTCCTGTTTGTAGTTTTAAATAATTTACAGACAAACATTTCACAGGAAAATTTTATTGAACATAAATCAAATTATGAAGCACATTTTTGGTTGCAGGAAACATTTTGTTCACAAGAAGTAGCAACAATCAGGACTACATGATGATGTTGTTCTTCCTTGCAGGACATGTACCTGAACGCTGGTGGTGTGACTGTGTCGTACTTCGAGTGGCTCAAGAATCTCAATCATGTCAGTTATGGGAGACTGACCTTCAAGTACGAGAGAGACTCAAACTACCACCTTCTCAGTGAGTACAAAACGCTCCGCAGTCCTAACATAACCTCCAGATTATGGTTATGAAAAGAAAAATGTTGAGAAATAATCTGAAGAAAAGTGATTAATCAGTCAAATGTCACATCAAACATCAGAATGAAAAAAAGGGATAACAAAACTCTATCTGATAGTTTTATTTAACAGTGTATGCCATCTCTACAGTGATCTTTAGGTCAGCAGTGGCTGATTTGTCATACAGGTGCTGATGTTTGGTGAACCAATTTATTGCTAATGATGAAGTTGGTTAATTCTCTCTCTCAATGTTGCTATGTTTGTTCTAAACCATTTCCAAAACCTTTGCCTTTTTGTTTGTCTGCCATGGATCACACACATCCCAGAATTATATAGCATAATGGTGCCGTGATCTGTGTTCCATTGATGACAAACATTTGTTGGATCTTGAAACAACAGTTGAAATTCCTCTCTCCATAAATCTACATTCTTAGTGTAAAACAAGTAAACTTTTCCCTCTTCATACAGAACATTTGGGTAATTTCTTAATTGCTCATGTCGATCCCTCCTTCTTCCTGGCCCACGTCTGTCTTCAGCGTATATGAAATGATTCAGTGTCTATATTAAAAGAAAAACCAAAAGAGCAATATTAGAACTTTATTGGGCACTTAGACAGGGCACTTAGACAGTGTAAAAAAACCATCAGGATGAGATTTCTGTTTTTAACACAAAGTGTTTGGACTGAACATTGGCAGAAAAACTACCTAAGAACCTTCATGGGGTTAGGAATTGCATTTTTCACTTCCATTAGAGAGGAATCACAGTGAAGTTGGCTTTACTTACCTCTTCGGCCATTTTTTTTGTTTCAGTTGTTTCCTAAAAACACAGGGAGAAACCTCAAAAATGAACTCAATGTTTTTGATCTGAATATTTTATGGTTGCTTCCTTGGTCAAATGAAAAAAAAAATTGCTCTCAAGATTTTTAATGGTTCAATGTTGGGTAGCTTCCTAAAAACAAATATTTAAAAAAGAAATTATAAAAATGGCTAAGATGGATCCAAGATATTGAAAGAAAAAAGCTAAACATCTTCTGAAAGCGGTTTCTTTATTTCTTTAAAATACGTGATGGTCTATCTTTGTCTGTACTTGTGTCATGAAGAAAAGAAATAAAAATAATAATGTGATTTAAAAACTGTGAAAGCAAATAGAAATCTTCTTACCCAGTTTAGTGGTTCTGCTAGCGGCTTCCAACAGTGTTGTTGTTTCTTTCCTGCCTTTTCCTGCGTATTTATATCTTCTCTGTATTTCACAGCAGCCAATCATATAGGGGTAAAGTTATTATTCACTATGTATGATGGAGAAGAATAAAATGTACTTTGTAGAACCAGTTTGCTTTGAACTTCCAGATTTAAAGTGCCGACGTGTTGCTGATATGTTTTCGTAGAGAAGACAACGGCTTTGTTACAAAAATGCAACCCTGGGTTGACTGACCAGATGTTCCACTTTGTGTCACTGTCCTGCATTTTGATTCACATCTGTCATCCTAGAGATGAGTTTACCAACATTAGTATTGATTTTAGGTTTCAAAGTTATTATTCACTATGTATGATGGAGAAGAATAAAAATGTACTTTGTAGAACCAGTTTGCTTTGAACTTCCAGATTTAAAGTGCCGACGTGTTGCTGATATGTTTTCGTAGAGAAGACAACGGCTTTGTTACAAAAATGCAACCCTGGGTTGACTGACCAGATGTTCCACTTTGTGTCACTGTCCTGCATTTTGATTCACATCTGTCATCCTAGAGATGAGTTTACCAACATTAGTATTGATTTTAGGTTTCAAAGTGAGTAATGTGGGACAAATGTTTCTACTGAGAAGCTTGTGAAGTACTCCTATTTATTTCAGGAATAAATGCTGCATCTTTGGTCATTTCTACCTTTTAGCCTTTGTAATACCGTGTTTCCCCGAAAGTAAGACAGTGTCTTACTTTCTTTTTATCCCCAAAAGCCCCACTATGTCTTACTTTCGGGGTACGGCTTATATTAGCCGACCCCCCTGAAATCCCCGATACGTCTTACAATCGGGGGTGTCTTACTATCAGGGAAACACGGTATGTCTCCTTGGTATGAAAGCATCTTAAAAAACTCTAAACTAATCCACACGTCTGTCTTCTTTCCCTGTTGCCTCCCTCCAGTGTCAGTGCAGGAGAGTCTAGAGAGGAAGTTTGGGAAGCAGGGAGGACCCATCCCCATCGTTCCCACCGCCGACTTCCAGGCCAGAATTGCTGTGAGTATAATCTGCTCTCCTAAGCTAAAGCAACGTAGATATTTTACTAGATCTTTGCCAGAAAGCACTGCCTCCAGAAAATATCCACGTTGTCTAAAGGATAAACATCATTCATTACCATGTTTTAGGTTTAAAAAACTGATGCATTTGTTTTGTTTCCAAAGTTTCTCCATGATTTGGTGTTTAATAATCCTCATTTGCAGGGCGCCTCGGAGAAGGACATTGTTCACTCAGGTCTGGCCTACACCATGGAGCGCTCCGCCCGGGTGAGTTTGGCACCAAGTTAGGAAGGCAGAAGTTATGAACTAAAAGCTCCAATAATGCACCAATTTAAAAAACAAAACAGTTTTTAAATGAAACGCTTTGTTGCAGCTTCACATTGAAATGAGATGTTTTTTCCTTCTTCCAGTATTCCTTACCCCCTTCCATTGTCTTTGTGTTTGTGTGTTTCATTTCCAGCTTACACAAGCTTTGTCCTTGTGCAAAATTTGTGCAACTTCTAGTTGCACAAATTTACAATTTTTGGTGAATTTGGGAGTTTTCTGTTTTGAAATGAGCCCAAATGAGTGAAGGACTCTGGAGATTTTTCTCATTTATGTTGGGGGTGTCCGAACTTTTCGTCACGTGGCCCAAAATTGTTGAGTCAGAAGTACTCGCAGGCAAAGAAAAATAAATGAATAAATAAAATCAAGTAAAGTTTTGTTTTTTTTGTTGTAGATCAAAAACTTAATTATTTTTCCAAATTTTCTGAAATAAAAGACAGTTAATCTAATTTTTTTTTTTTTTTTTTTTCGGGCCTGATTGAACAAATGTGGTCACTTTCTTTCAAAACACTTGCTTTATTTAACCACGTTTAATAAATTAAATAAAAGCTGATATGGTGCAGCAAAGTCTTTGTGTTATACTTGACATTTCCCATTGTTAGACAATTATATTGGTAATACTTTAACCCAGAATAAAATTAAAGTTTGCATCTGCATTCACCAGGACAGATCAAATTTGTTTTCTTCTTGAATTACAGTTGGGGCCACACAAAATCACCCCAAGGGCCACAAATGGCCCACGAGCCCCACTTTGGACACCCCTGATTTATGAAGTAAAAATGAGTAGGAACCTGTGAAGCTACATGTTTTCAACATTTTCAATTTACTTTCTTTTCTGAAGCTGCTTATTAGTTGATTTTGCACCAATTCAATCAATAGAAACATTATAGTACTGTAGAGGATTCTGTTTTCCTCATTTTAAAAATAAATAAGCTTTTCTAACATCTGCCTTTGCAGCAAATCATGCGCACAGCAAGCAAGTACAACCTGGGTCTGGACCTGCGGACGGCCGCGTACGTCAACGCCATCGAGAAGGTCTTCAAGGTCTACAACGAAGCTGGGCTGACCTTCACATAAACGCCAACCTGCACTGCTCCCCGTTCCTCCGCTCTCCCTGCTAGTCATCCCTCTCTCCGGCTCCCCTCTACCTCCTCAGACAGCCTTCTGAACATATCACCGTTTACCGCAGCTCGCCACAACCTCACATTTCCTCTGCGATATCTGTGCAGCCGTCGAGACGCCGCCCTGTCCTCGGAGTTGGAGCAGACATCGGTGTTTGTAAAGAGAGAGAAGACTCTTTCCCTCCCTCTGCAGCCCTTTAGGTGTTTGTATTGTGGCAGCCATGTTTCAAGGCGCTCCTATCGTAGTAGCTGAATGCATGTATAGCCGTTTCTGATGCCTTATTTCAGGAAGAGGTGGCGCCTTGAAGGGAGCTGACCACTTCAGTCCAACGTTGATTAAAAGGGATTTAGATTTAACTCCATGTGAATTAGTCGGATTAGTTGTTTTAAATCTTTCTGGTGAAAAGATTAGCGGTTCTAAATTTCAAGGATTTGTTTTTTCAAGTGTTTTTACTGTCCTCTTCATATTTCTGCTTCCCTTGTTGCTTTAGCTTAACGCAGCTTCTCTAGACGCCGCCGGCCTCTAGAGAGGAGTGGAGGTTTGGCGAGCGCATCGTGATCACCATGTTAGTTCTTGTCAGCTTAACCGTCCTATTGCTGCATTGAAACAAGTTTTTTTGTTGGTTTTTTTGGAGGAAACTGCTTTTTATTTTTGTGTTAATTTTTTTTTTTTGAAACGACAAATAAAACGTTCTTAAAAAGGCGAGTGATTTCTTTAAACTTCTTTACGACACCTTTACAGGAAATAAACAACATGTACAAATGATGAGGTTTTCAAATTTTTATCTAGGGGTGAACCGATAAATCGACTCCGATTTTCTTAATTTTGGGAGATTGATGATCAGCCGATACTTGCATCTGAAGTCGATCTTATTAATCGTTGTCCTCTTGTTCTACTGTGAGAGATTTTGACCAACAAACGCACCAGGTCATGTTGGCACATTCACAGTTAGTAACCCCTCTGTTGCCAACTGTGACTTGCTGTGTTTAGCAACATTTCAGACAAATCGACAAAAATCAGAATCAGCAGGTCAGACTTTAAAGATCTGTAATTGGTCAGAAAACCAGTTTTATCTCAAATGTAGAAAAACCCCCAAAGAAAATGTCCAAGTCTGGAAAAAATATTTGATATTTATACACTTTTCTTAATTTTCCAGTTATAAAGATTCAAAAATTGGGATTTTTCTGAGTAAATTACAAAGATAAATCTGATTTTGGTGCGAGAAATGAGTTTCCCTCACAGAATCCATTTAATTGGTTACCTTTTCTGAGACACTAAAGCTGTTTGATTTGTGAAACCAAGTGTATCCAATGATGTTGCCTTTGATTCCCATTGACAGTTTTAGGCATTGTGTAAGATACTGATTACACATAAGCTTTCCACACGGCTCCACTTGAAATGACATGCTTTTCCCTTTACAGGAAGCGGTTACTCCAGAGTTACCAGTTTGCTGCATTTCTGCTTGCAGCTCCAAATTAAATGTACTTCAAGTCTGTTGACTATTATTCCTCCACAACAAATAACATCGACACCATTGTTGGATTTCAACAAAACCTTTTTTATTTTCACATTTACGGTTTATAAAATCAGCGAATTTAATGTGATATCAACTTAAACACAGTGCGTGACTCAGGTTAATTGTGTGTGTCGTGTTGGTTTGTGTTTTTCTCTGAAGTGTCTGTGCGTTTTCATGGGTGTGTCGTTCTGTAAGGCAACATGCAGTCGTCTGTTTCAGTTGACCTCAAAGTAAAAAAAAAAAAAAAATGCACACACTCTTCTGGCTTAACCTCCTCTACTTGAACACACGTACACACACTCTTAAAGCGATGGCTGATGGCGTGATGCTCGGCGGCAGGGGAAGGAACTATCCGACCGGCCCAGACAGCAGAGAGGGAACACGTTCAGCGTAGATAACCACACAGAGCTTAGCTAAAAACAAAACGTAACGCCTTCATTCCTCTCCTCTTCATCAAACTGGACTTACTGGTATATCTGTGGTTTAGATGAACCCAGAAACTCAACTGGATGTTTCCCGTAATTGCATGCAAACCGATTTCCCAAAGCTCGACTCGCACACGAGGGGAAAAGATGAATATTCCTTTTTTTTCTTTAATTTTTAGCATTTTCCGTAAAGTATTTTCTGTTGAAACAAGCACATCTATGTCTAGAAGTGAGCATTTTTTCCTTCTTCTGCCAAAGGGATTTTAACACCGACCCCAAAATATCCCGACAAAAATTTAATTTGTCTGTAAAAGGAGATTAACACTAAAAACCAGCCATCATGCTACTAATATAACTGTCGTTGATTTGTTTTAGCTTTGAAATAATTTGATTTTACAGAAACATCATAGGACACATTTAAGCTACAACCTGATTCAGTGATAGTTTTTGTTTTTACTTCTTGTTGCTTTTGATGCAGAGAATTTAAAATCCAATTGTTCATCACTGGTGCAAATTTGTAAGTGTTCAATCAAAAGGCAACTGAACTTCTTATGTTTTTTAAGAATTTCTCACCCCTCATCCAAAAGGCTTCTTCAGTTCATTGGAAGCAGCTATTATTGCCTTTACGTTGCAGTCAGAACAACCACTCGACTTGCTGACCTGAACCTCCATTTGGGTCAATATTTGGGCTGTTCTGGTCACGTTTCAAAGTGTGAAACTGCTTCAAGAGGGAAGCGGAAACTTTAAATCAGTTACAGTGTTCAGGCGGTAATTGTTTCTCACGTGCTGGTTTTCATTTTCGCATTAAAGGTGAGACAGAGATTGTCCGGTTGTTGTTGGTACGAACTGTAGGGACTCTTCCTCTTCACCCAAATCCAGCCAAACGAGCAATAACTGATTGTTGAACGCTCTTTCCTCCTACCCCGACTTTGCGGACACAAACACATCACGGCATGTACAGACATCTGAAAACGCTCATGCATAACGTCACGTTGCACTTGCTCACCACTTCTACTGCGCTAACCCTGTTTCTAAATGCTGAAGCGAACACACACGCACGAAGCCGGCGTTTTTGCAACACATAACAGCCGCCCTATAGAGAGAGAAAACACCACGGGGAACGTCAGCTCATGCATCCTACTGCCACAAACTGAAGCACGGGCCTTTAATGCGTGGATCCCTGCTGAAAACACATGCACACAAGCTTGAACACGGACACACGGCCTGCAGCACACGCACAACCTCTCATGCAGCTCCTTCGGTTTCACAATGACTTCTTTTTCTTCTATTAAGACAGGTTTCTCTGTTGTAATCTCCTACAGCTACTTGTTTGCCCTGTGTGTGGTCTGCTGGTATTTATGGTATGTTCTGTATGTGCGTGTGTCATGCGGGCACCTTCTCGAGGTGTGTCTTTTTTGTGTTTGGGAGAATTTTGAAATTTCTCAGTCGGGTGGCAGCGACACGGGAGCCGGGGGGGGGGAGGGAGGGTTTATCTACACGAACACACAGGTGAGGCCGGGGAAGCAGAGGGGGCGCTACGGGCTGCAGGGGGGTTAGACGGTGAGGGGAAAGCCGAGGTGCGGCGTCTGGAAGAGTCTGTTCTGATTTTGGTTCCGAAAAGTCACAAAAAAATATGCTGAACATCTGGAGTCGGGTACGGCGAGGCGAGGAAGGCGAGGGGCAGCTGGAGGGTCCGGAAGGAGATTAGTACCCCTAGAAATGACAACAACGGATTTAGAGCATCACATGACTGCAAGAAATAAAGTAATAACAGTGTTTGAAACCTAAACACTTTTTTTTAAACAAAGGTCGTCCTGATTTAGGAAAAGGGAGGGGGCTGGTTGACCTGTTGACCTTTAAACTTTCATTCATATCTTCAAAGCCAAAGCAGCACAAACAAAAGTTTGCCACCAATTTTGATTTGCACAATGTGGGGCGGTTGGGTGACCTTTCATGACCTCTGCAAACATTTCTTAATATCTTTAAATTACAGCAGCAAAAACAAAAAATGCTGCTGCACAAACATTTAACAAAAATTTGTCTAATTTAAAGAATGTGTTTCTAGTGCAAATATCTTATTACACTTGAAAAAACACAAAACTAACTTACAAGTAACTTTTTGGCAGTTATAGAAATTCGTTTTAAGTAAAAAATTCCTTAATATTGATTAAAAAGTGCTAATTCCAGATAAATGTACTCATAATAAAACAATTTCCCCATAATATGCCAATGAAACCAGCCCTTTTTCATCAATATCAAGGAAATATTCACTTAAAACAAGTTTCTACAACTGTTGAAAAGTTACTTGTAAGTTAGTTTTCTTATTTCAAGTATATTTCCACTAGACTTAAAATGCTTTGTAAGATTGTGTTTTTGCAGTGATCCTCGCTTTCTTCTCAGTTCTCTCAATTTTTGTCCTAAGAAAAACTTCCACAGTTGATGATACAGATGGGAAAAATATGTGAAATACATATAAAAAGCTGTGCAACTTGTATATCTCTATCAATAAGTCAGTAAATTCTTTAAATATTACAGAAGGAGCACAGAAAAAGAGAGAGATCTTGCTTGGACCAGGGGTGTCCAAACTTTTTGTCACGTTGGTCAAAACATTTCCTCCAAACAAACTTCTTTTAATTATTCAAAATTGTTTGTCTCAATCAGAAATAAAACTTTTTCCAAGAAAGCATCTGGCTATTCTATGTTCATCATAAAGTTGTTGACCTTTGGGCAGTTTTTTTTTTTTTTTAAATTGCAGTGTAAAACCGGTTCTACTGTTCAGTCATATCAGCGTTTCAGATATTTCCAGTTCATGGCACAAGCCTGCAGCTGGATTTCCTTTCATTTGACTGGTTTTGTCTTCTTCATCAAGTTGTTTATCTTATACTTACACAAAGATATAAAACCAAGAAACTGAGAATCTGCAGTATTTTTAAAATTGCTTTAAACCTCCTGGAACTACAATTCTCCGTGATCTTCATTGATCAGTCCAATTGGTGACTCTTTGATGACCGCACAGAGAAAAACGACCTGCTGTAGTCAGTTCAGGTGTTTAATTAAACAACTGATATTAATATTAGAGATGCAGAATCGATTAAAATGCTTTAAAATACGTCTTTGTCTCTCCTATTTGCGAGCATATATTGTGTCTCACCCACTGTAAATGTTTCAAATAATTATCTGATATATTTGTATTTAAGAGGAAGCCATGCAGCTAAACTAACCTAATGCTGGTAATTTAAGTTGCAGAATTTGATGCTCAAACATACTTATGTTGAAATATAAATTGAAGGAATTTTCTTGTATAGAATTTCTCAAAAGCAGTTTTTGAATCGGAAATTGTTTCTGAATTGAATTGTGACATACAGTAAAAATTGTAATGGAATCGCTAGATACTGAAAGATTCACATCTCTAATTAATAAAGTAACTTCAGAAAAATTAAATCAAAACCTGAATATTTGGGAGATTTTTATTTATTCTGGATTTAAAAATCCCCCAGATTTTAAAGTTTTTGTTTAATTTTGATCTTATTTTATCCGCAGGCACTTTATTAATATGCAGTTATTTTTATTTTACATATTTTTATATTAAATGGGGGATACGTTGTTACTCTGCTGCTGTAACAAGTGAATTTCCCCATTTAATGCAGGACTATTCTATTCTATTCTATTCTATTCTATTCTATTCTATTCTATAAACTGGACCTTACAATAACCAACCAAATAATTTATCATGTTATATGTAAATGAATTAACTCTGGCTTCCTGGTGAGGCTGAAGCGTTGCTCATCGTTTGATGGTTTGTTTTCTTACCTCTCCTCCTTCTCCTCCTTGCTCCATTCCTCCATACTCTCCCTGCAGAGGAGAAAACAGCAACAATGGTTCAAAGACATTTTAAAAAAACCTTTGGAGTTGATTATTACTGTCTGTCACAATGAGATAGTGACAGTGCGAGGATCTCAGCATCAACAAATGTTTAAGTTTTGATTTCACTAAGATGTCGTTTTACAACCAGGTTTGAATGGAAAACATGCTGGGAGGAATAAATCAACATGCTGAGGGATTTTTAGGCTGTTAGTTTGTTATAGTTTTTTTATTTGCAAGCCAAATGTTGAAAGGGGGATAAAAATTATCAAGAAATACTTTATGCGTCGTTAACTACCTGATCTGGTAAGCTGGAGGAGAAATAATGATCAGAAATGAAAATATTTAGTATAATTTAGTAAAATGTTTCCTTACACCAAAGTGAGCAGCAGAAAAGAAGGTGAAAGAAGCAGAATATAATATTTTGTGAAAGCATTTATGCATTTTCCCCTATTTAAAAAACGAATCTAAAAAGTGTGGCGTATATTTCTCTATAGCCAAAAGGTCAGTAATCTTTTAGAACCGTAAGCAGAGTTCATGGGGTTTGAATAAGGCACTTTAAAAAAAATAAAATGTAAAACTTTTCCCTCTTTTCTTTGTAATTTGCTTCCAATTAATCTGAATATTTTGTAATCCTTACAAAATAAGAGCATCAATATGCTTTCAAACCTTCAAAAGGCTTTACTGTTATTTTATTTTTTACATTATTTGTTGTTTTAAACTCAAAATGCCGTAACGTGACCAGCAGCTTTCCAACCATCCCACCTGATGCTCACCTGCTGCAATAAACCTTACATTTAAATTAATGAATTAGACCAGCAGCTATCAGTTAGCATGCGAGGCGTCGCCTCCTCATTACCCAAACCCAAACCAGGTAGAGCTAAAACCCCCATGTTGCTGTCCAGTAGGTACCTCATATATGGGCTCCTCCTATCAGAGAAACACAGATGAGAAACAAACAGCATAAAAAGGAAAAACAAACAATGAGAACAACAACAACAACAACACAACAACAAATTCTGGTCATTTCGCCCTTTCACCATTTTGAATGTTCATCTTTTTATTCGCCGAATTTCAGGTATGAAAAGAATCCACTGATTATTTTGTGTAACACTGTAAACTGGTAGATACTAGAATGTTTTCAAAAGATCCTAAAATGTTTGGAAAAACACAAACTGTTACAGTTTTTATGTGTCCTCCTGATCCTTGCTAATTCAGAAAGGTGTCCGTCAGGGGTTCATATTTGGCTCCTTTATTATTTATTATTTAAGTAAATTGTGTTAAAATGTTACAGACTGTTTCACTTTTATGTGGATTTTGTGTTTCATCTTTTGCCTTTGATTAGGCAAATATCTGCCTACAAATATTTTGGATTTTGCTAAAAAGAAATGTAGTTTTTAACTTCAGAAACAAACTTTCTTAGTGTGAGAAAAAGATTTATAAATGTGTCTCTTTAATCAACAAATGACTACAGAGACAGTTTAAACACCTAATTCCTGGTTGAAAATATTAGGCTCAGTGTATCTGCAGGAATATGATTTGTAAATAATTCTGGTTTTAGTTCTTATTTTTGGAGCTTATAAAGCTCTAATCTTGCTATTAATCCAATTAATCCATATTTCAACTTGTGTTTTCAAAGTGGAACGATTATGTTGCTGTTTTGGCCAATAAGACATTTTAGATCTTATTGAGATTATTCCGGGTAAAATAAAGAATAACTAAAATCCTCTACTTATAGTATATTTGGGTTATTAAAATTCATTCAATTCATTTCAATAGTTCAGAACCAAATAAGTCTGATACTAAATGGCCTTTTTATTTGTGTGTACATTATGAATGTAGGTGGGAAGAAATGATAAAGGGGCGAATTGACCTGAAGTACAACAGCAACAACAACAACAACAACAACAACAACAACAACAACAACACACAAGACAGGAGACATTTACACCACAATAAAATAAAATAAAACAACTTCTTGCATTCAAGCTCAAAAGTCACAACAAGAGTTAAATGTGAGAACATTTAACGTCTGTCAGAAAAGTTAACATAAAAGCCAGAGAAAGGGTGAACAGATGTCAGGAGTAAATAACAGCACAGATTTGTATTCAGAAATACAAAATTACTCCTATAAGGCAATGTGTGCATTGTGCAATAATGCACATGAACGATAAATCTAAAGGAATGAAAACTGGAGAAGGAAAAATCACTAGACTCTGATACTCGTCTAATCACAATAATTATTACTGAAAAACATTTTTCATTTCAGTAAGTAAGTTCCAAAAGTTTGTGTCCCTGCTGCAAAATTTTCCTTCCACTTAACTTTCCTTAAACGCGCTAGGATCCAGACCTCTGCCTCCAGTAACTCTCCACTGGACGACTGTAAAGTCAGTAACATTCAGCATAATTGTGTGGACCATAACTTAACATTTTGCATTACAAAGAACTTTTCGAATTGGTCTTATGTAATATTAATTACATTTTTGGACATAATCTTTTAAATTAGCCCAAATAAACACTTGAAATATATTGCACTTCTTGTAAAAGTAACATCTGGGTTTCACCTTTTGAAGTGAAAAAAAAATCCGTGACGTTTTTATGTTTACGATGGATTCTGATTTACAGTTGGAAAAAATAAACTGCTATAAAATCCGGAGGAATTTAGATCAGAACAAGTCTTTTTTTTTTTTTTTTTTAATAAAAATAAAAAAAATTCAAGACCACGTTTTGAAATCGATTTAAGTAGAGTTATGTAATACACGCTACATTTCCAGTGTCGCAGCGTTACAATGATGTAAATAGCTCCATCTACTGGCTACAAACCAAACAGCAGTTAATATTCTTCAGTTTGATCGACTCATTGCATAAAGAGAGGCTGCTGTCGCTGTACAGCAACTCCATGATGGATGGCCTCTAAGGCGTCACCATGGTAACCGACCTGACTGACCATCCCGGTTGACGCAGCGACGTTCTCCACGCCCTCGATGGTCCCCTGTGACACCTCGTTGGCTCCGGCGACCGCCGTGTCTCCCACGATGTTGGCCTGGTCCACGGTCCTGTTGGCCACTGACACGGAGAGAAACGACAGAGGTGAGTGGGACACATAAATATTGACCAACTAATGCCCACACAGACACTTTTAGTACACATTTTAAACGCAAGCTAGCATTTTTCTTGCTAGGTTGGGGTTTTATTGTGCTTCTCAATAGTAGGATAGCATTCACAGCCGCAGTGCAGGGGTCATTGTTAACCTTTACAATCCAAAGAGCAGTTTTTGAGTGTTTAAGAGCCCGCCATCTTTGCAAAAAAAGATAAACAAATAAACAAAATGTCTCGGTTCTCCTGGAGAGCGGATCAGATGTTCAGTGAACCGGAA
Source organism: Poecilia reticulata (assembly GCF_904066995.2). NCBI lineage: Eukaryota > Metazoa > Chordata > Actinopteri > Cyprinodontiformes > Poeciliidae > Poecilia > Poecilia reticulata. The sequence goes on along the minus strand of NC_088848.1, from coordinate 9,836,269 downwards.
GCTTTTCTAGCTACCTGCATCCATGGATGTAATTTGAATGTTGACAATCTAAGAAGAGCTGCAAGATTTATGTTGAATACTTTAATCTATTTATAGCAATATTTGAAATGAAATGGTATACAAACAAATCGGTCATATAAAAAAGTAATGAGTTGCAATCCTCATTCTTTATTCCATATTTAAAACAAGTCAGGCTCTGATTTAGATTATTAATTCAGTTAAATCTTTCAGATCATTTCAACAATTTAAAATTTAATGGATGAAATAGCTGCTAATCCTCATTTACTGAGTGATGGCGACACCATCTGTTCTTCACAGTGAGACGTCTTCATCTGGATTATAGTCTGATTATCTGTGAAATATGGAGCCATTGAGGCTTTTTTTTTTCATTTTATAAAACATTTCTTTGTGTAAACGCGACAGAAAACACTCTTAGAACGTCTCAAGAATGGGAACTTCAGTTTTAATTTTAAGTTTGTGTCACTGACCCACTGATCGTTTCCAATAATCAGCCTTGAGTATAATCAGCTGAGTAGATTAAATGCTGTTTGTTGTGCTTTTAAACAGGACTTCTGTTTTTAATATATTAAAAGTATAATGAATCTTAGCGACAAATAGGGATACAATTTCAATGCTATCGTTTTTATATCCATTTCTTCTGTCAAACTAGAATTTTTTTTTCTTTCATCGTCAATGTTTGCTGCATTTAATTAATTTATTTCGTGATTTTTAAACTGGAAATCAGTCAGTGCATTTTTATTTGTTACCAAATGAAGCTTTTCTTACCTGTGTTTACTGATGACACAACTCCTTCCTTTGTCTTGCTTCCTGCAGACCAAGGAAAACAAAAAATGCGTTCTTTCACAACTGACATATTTCACAGTTTTCTATTTTTCTACTGAGGAATTTTGTTTTCCAATTTCTATTTTGTAACAAACAGTTTTCATCTTTATTTGAAAACAAGGGAAAAATGAAGTGAAAACATGATGCTTTGCAAAAATATTTCAACCTTTACACATTTCGCCACATTAGAGCCGTTAATTGTGGAGTATTTTAATGATTATATGATTTATTAATTTTCAATATTGTTTACCAAAATAATCTGAAAAGTGTGGTGTGCATATTACGTATTCAGCCGTTGTAAAGAGTATTTTGTATGACCACCTTCCCCTGTTGGTTCAGCTGAACGTCTTTTGGGGTTTTTCCTCTAACAGCTTTGCACATTTTTCTTGCATTAAATTGAAATTCGGTGGATGTGAACTTAATTTTTAAAACGGTTTTTCTTTCAGGATTTTTCCATATTTAGCGTCATCTGTCTTAACATCCACTCCGACTCTCTTTCCTGCCCCTAGTGAAGAAACACATCTCCACAGCATGATTCTGCTACCTCCGTGTATCATAAAGCAGATGGTTTATTCAGACTGGTGCGCTTTAATTTTCCACCACACATAATATTTAGCTGTTAGATCAGAAAGTTAATATTTAGTGTCATCTGACCAGAGCGTCTTCTTCCATGTCTGCTGTGTCACAATAACAATAACAATTTATTGCGCTAAACAATAATATTACAATTTTCAAGTAACATTATAATGATGGTATGATAATGGAAGTACATCCTATCAAGCATCAATAAACTTGAATTTCTAATGATGATTTATACATTTAAAATAATCAAACACCCAAAAAGGACACAAGCTCTGGATGCAAAAGCATGCCAAACTTTTGAGTTTTATCTTTAAATAATTTAAAAACCTTTTATTTTTTCTACTGGATTCATTACAAAAACACAAAATCTTACTATTTTTGGTCGAGTTTCTTGTGTAAATATCTTAGTACTCTTGAAATAAAAAACAAAAATAAGTTTTCAACAAAAATACAGCTCTGCAAAAAAAATGAAGAGCCCACTGCACTCATTAATATTATTCCACCAAATAATGATTCCTGAACTCTTCCTGAGTTAAAACATTAGTATTGTTGTTTCTAAATGGATATAAACTTGTTTTCTTTGCATTATTTGAGGTCCGAAAGCTCTGCGTCTTTTCTCATTTTCTGCAAATCAATACAACATTTTTGCTTGGATTTTCGGAGGCTTGTTGTCAGTAATTCATAGAATAAAAGAACTATGTTCATTTTACTCAAACATATAACCTATAGAAAGTAAAATCAGAGAAACTGATCATTTAAAGTGGTCTCTTAATTGTTTTCAGAGATGCATATAAGCTTGTTTTAAGTCAATAATTTCTAAATATTGATATAAAAAAAAGTTCCAGTTCCACAGGCAGATAATTTCACTGATAATGTGGGAAAATCTCTTGTTTTACATAAAATAATATGGCTGTCTCATCAATATTAATGGATTATTTACTTAAAACAACCTCCTACAGCTTCCTGAAACGTTACTGGTAAGTTAGTTTTGTTTTACATCAAGACAAAACTAGACTAAACACTAAAAACTGGACAAAACTTGGTAGATTTTGTGCTTTTACAATAAAATACAGTGAGGTTTGGCTGTAATGTGACTGATTGTGTTTGCTCAACATTCTGAATATTTTCTTCTCCTCGCCTCTTTTTGTTCTGCAATTTGCTGTTCGTTATTAGTTATTCTTTTATATTTTGCACCTTTGAAAAGCTCGGTTCTCCTAATAAATGCCCAAACAATTGAAACTCGCCCCGCCCTCCTCTCCCCAGCGCTGTGCTCTCTGCAGCATGATCCTGGACAGATTAAAACTCCAGTTATATAATCTGCAGAAATGTTGGATGGATGGGGGGAAAATATCTACGCTGAAACAAGCGAGACGAAGAGAAAACTCTGCAGAATATCGTCGGTAGCATCAACCCGAGCCGCCTCTCTCTGTGGATTGTCGGAACAGATGCAGAAACTGCGATTTGCAGCCTCATGCATCCACACCACGTCCCCCCTCCCCCGCCTGCTCCTCGCCCTGCACGCTCTCCAAGGTACGCCATCCACGTGCCTGAGTACGGAGCAGTACTGCAGGACACCACACACGCACACACACACACACACACACACACACACACACACACTGCAGTGAAACAGACACTTTTCGCTCAGTTTAACCGAAGGAGCCCCAGGAGTGGCACTGTCTGTCCCCGCGCTGCAGAACAAGCTGCACGAATGTTCAGAGCTTTTAAATTATAAACAACTGAACGTCAGGAGAAGGTGACGCGCAGGACACGACTGATCAGAGCAAGAAATAATCCCGACCATAAATGATAATCCCAATCTAAATCTTGCCTGAATAAATGAAGATTGCTTGGATTAGAGGGAATATTTTTATGAAATTTTAATATCAAACATGCAAATATGGAGCTCTAATCATTTCTCTCCAGCAGAGGATTTGCTCTGTAGCGACTAAAACATGATTATTAGAAAAATAAAACGAATAACGTAGCCTGTGAGAGAACACCAACGTATAAAAATCCCTAATTTCTAATGAAGTGCAATACAGACAGATTGAGACTTTAATATCTTCTGGAGGTTATTTTTGAACTTTTCAGGCGTATTTCTATTGACAATAAGAACAAAAATCAAATCAAATAAACAAACTTAACACTTGGATGCTTTACTGTAACAGAAACTTGTCCTGCATGCAGACCTTGTTAACCAATGGCTGCTCTTGCAGTTTTCTTCTTTAAAAATGTTAAAATGCATTTTTATGTTTTCACAAATCAAATCAATAGAGTAAATCTCAAACAGTGTCATGTTCGGTGGAGATTAATCTTTAGTAATCATCATAATAATAGCGTTAAGTTGTAATGCACTTTGCATGCAAGTCTTAAAGTAAAAATGATAATAAAAGCACTAACAATAAAATCTAATTTAAATTATTAAAATATTTAATATCTCGCTCAGGTTTGAACTCCCTATAATATTATTTAAAGATTTTGAGCTGAAGATGATCAAATGCTGTTCCAGTTCCTTAAAAAAGAAAAATCAAAACCTGCGACTTTATCAAGCAAAGCTGTAGATTCATATGTCTTTAACCTGCTGTAACTGTTTCCCCAACTGAAAAACAATTATCTAAAATTGAGAAAATAAAACATATTTTTAATACATGAAGTCCTGACATCTTTGAAATATGCTGTGAATAGTAAATGTTTACTGGGATCAAAAGTGTGAAATTCACAGACCCGATTTAAGAATCGAAATTTTAATACTCCACCTTTTCCTCTTCTGAAGATTGCTTGGAGTGATTTATTAGCTAAATCACTCAAAGAGAAAGTTGGTCATGTTGTCAGTTTCACTCTCGGTTTCAGTAACCTGACACAGAAGTATACGGATTGCTATAAAACTGAAAACAAAAGGCAGAAATCCTAAAGTGTGACGAGATGCTACAGAACTTACACTGCAAAAAAAAATCACAGCAGATGCTCTCAGCTGCCCTCAAGGCTGTGCCGCTCTGGGTAGAGAGCCACATAACCCAGATGAACAACCTCTGCTGCTTGTGCTGCTGTCTATTTTTAGGCTAATGCATGTGCACTCGACTGCAGGCGGATACTGTCATCTTCATCAGAGCCATCGGTCCTCCTCACTTCAGCGACCTCATCTTTCCTCTCTCTTTTTCCCCCCTGCTCAGATCCATGTTTATTTTTTCTTCGCTAGTATCTGCAGCATCCCGTTCTTGTCTTTTAAGGGATGATTTTTCAGACAAATAACAAACAACGCAGAGTCATAGCCGCTCTTCTTTTTCTTTCACCTCCTGACATTGACTCCTGCTTTCAGACGCCACCATTAAGACTTTGCAGCAGCAACCTGACGTCAGAGGCGATGCGGAAGGGACAGACTGCGGCCAACAACTGAGACCCACTCTCCCAGCTCCTGCTTTATCACCCCTCTTCCTTATCTGCCCCCCTCCTCCTCTCAGGTGGTAACCTTGAGATGTGACGCAGTCTCTGCTGGAGCTAAAATTAAAATCGCAGCAAACAGCAGCAAGAGGGGGGGTGGAAATTGATTAAAAATGTTTAAAAACGGTTTCATGAAGCGACATTCAGCATTTATCATCCCACTGCCGCCTGTTTCACTCGATCGATCTCGATTTCGTGCTACGAAAGCCTGCAGCGCCGTCCCGGGACTCCGCAGTGTCCCCCCTTTTCTTTCCCTCAAATTAAATTGTTTTAATTTCTGCCCCATCAGACTCCAGATTTCCACCTCTTCCCGTCCAGATGCAACTTCTTTACCCCGTCTGATTCATCATCACATCTGTCATCATCACCTCTTCCAGCCCCACACCCTGAGTCCTGCAGCAGTCCTGCAGCGGCATCCCGCTAGCGCTCACCTCTCCCTCCTCCTCCCTGTGTTTCTCTCGCTTGTTTCCACCCAGATTAGAAAACCAAAATAAATTATTACACATCATCCAAAGCATCTTCCTCTCCTCTTCTGTTTCAGGCTACATACCTACATACATCACCCCTTCTTTAGTCTTGGCTGCTGCCTCCTCCATCCCTGCTTTGGTCTTCTCTGCAGCGGCCACCACCCCCTCCTTGGCCATGGAGAACCCTTTCATCAGTACATCCATTGTGGGCGACGGATCGGCTGGGCTCCCCTGCTCTGAACAGGCCTGGCTGGTGCTGACAGTGAGCGTGCAGCAGAGATGATGATGATGATGATGATGGTGGCGGTGATGATGATGATGTGGGATGTCTGAGAGTGCGCGTGCCTGTTTTGGCTCCTCCTCTGGTTGGCAGAGCGCTGATCGCGGTGCACAGCAGGACCACAGCGCGCAGACTGAAGGAGAGACGGGAGGAGGAGAGAGCAGATACCGACGAGATGGAGAGAGGAGGTAGAGGAGGAGGAGGAGGAAGAGAGATGGCTGGATGCTGCAGCAATTCCCCCCCCCCCGCCCCCCATGCAGCATCCCCGCCTCTAACCGCCTCTTTCAGACCGACTCTGGTCTGGATGCAAACCCATGTTATATAACCAGCCAACCAGCTGACATTTTGTCATGTAATCCCGACGTGTGATGTCATTTCCTCCTCTTCCACATCAGCTTTCCAGCTTCACTGCAACAAGTTACCTCTAATTAATGCGAAGATGACGAGCCCCCACGGCCATTTTGTTGTTGTGAGGAGATCGAAAAGTGCTTCGTCATCCCCACCTGAGTGAGTCACAGCCACCTTCCACCTCCTCTTCCTCCTGCTTCATCTGCTGACTCGGCAGCATTGCAGACACTGATGCAGCGACGGATCAGGTTTTGTGTCATCAGATTTAGTGATAAAAACAAGCAGCTCGTCTCCCAGAGTGTTTTCTGCTCAGGGAGTTTACACCCGATTAACATCGTTAATTTTGGCAGCGCTCAAGAAACTTTATTTGACTTCAGCTTTAAGCAGACCCTGCAAAACTATTCAGACCCCCTAAACATTTTCTCATTAGGTCACTTAATAACACACATTTATGTTTTTAAAGTAGAGTGTAATCGTGAAAGAAAACGATGGAAGAGTTTTTAAACTTGCAAATTAAAATCTGAAAAGTGTGGTGTGGAGGATGTTACAGCGCCACCTTTCGCTGCAGTTGCAGCTACAAATCGCCAGATTTCATCCTGGGGGGCCACAAATGGCCCCTGCGCCACACTTTGGTCACCTCTGATTAAAACCTTTCCATTTAAACTCTGTTTTCATATTTTGGTTCATTTTCACGCTGTAATCAGTCCCAGTCTGAAAACCTTTAACTGGTCTGTTTCCAGCTGAGTGAAGAGAAGTGTCCCCACAGCATGATGCTGCCACCACGATTCACATAGGGAATGGTGATTTTGTAATTTTACAAGTTTTTAATGGAGACCTGATTTGTGTCATGTTGTCTTAATTCTTCCATCTTTTCAGTGGCGAAAACTCACTGAAAACCTGAGATGTATAAGCTATATTATTTATGTATACATTTTTTATTTAATATCCGTTGCATTATTATTATTTTAACCACAGATGACAGATGCATATAAAAATAACTATCAAATTATTATTAATCTCATTTTCTTTATTTCCTCACGTCATTTCAAAACACGGCACCATCTGTAGATTTAATAAAACATTTATTCACATTGATATCAGTACATTTCTGAGTGCATTTTTACATACTGTACTTGTGCATATAGATAAACTGTGTATTCCTCTTGCTGCCACATCTGACAAACGTGCTCATATAGTTTGTTTTTTTTAATTCATACATCTGCAATTTATCTCCAGCAGCAAAAAAGAAAAAGGAAACATTTCTGCAGTTTCACTTCAATATTTGTTTTGTTTTGTACATCTTCCCCAACAATCAGGACATGAAAAAAGAAAGAACCTATCATGAGAGCAGATCTAAATAGGAGACAGATATATTTGACACTTTAACTTATAAACACATAGCATTCTCATACTAACATTAATACACTTTCTACTAATCTAGGCAACAGCTATAGCTAGCTTTTCTCCTCTTGTTCATTTTCTCTCATACTTCCTGTTCTCTCTTCCCGTGTTTATATGTCCTCCTTTCTTCTGCGACTCTTCCCTCTCTTTGAATTTCCTTCTCTTTATTCCTGGACGTTGAGGATCTGTGCAGACAATCCGTGGTGCCAGTTCTTCAACTTGGCAAAGCGCGGCCCTTTGACCTCTGACTCGAATCGCTCTCTGTAGGCGAGGGCGACAGGACAAGGCGGTCACATCAGGAAAAGCAGCTTACGTTAGCGTTATTCTCTGAGAAACTGCAAGGTTCTGCTCTAACGCTGCCTTTGAAAACGCATTCAACCCGAAAAACAAAGCGCGGTGGTGTTTGGAGGATGTTTTCTAAAAGTATTTCTCAGAATCAAGTTATAAATGTCTAGAAAACTGATCCTGTGCAGGGTTTACCCCAGAAAACTTGCTAAGCCCATCCAGCCGGAAGGCCCCCATGTTTTTGAGTAAAAAATGTTTTAAAGTTAACAGAAAATTTGAAAATATTACTTGATAGTTGTGAATTTTGAAAGACTAGAAGATTAATACCTAAACACCAACTTAAGTTTTAAAAAAGGTAATAATTAAAAAACTAAGATGAATTAACAATGCTAAGCCTGGTGGGGGCACAAGTAAAGCCTGGTGGCCCACCAGGCTTATAATACATTGAGGGAAACCCTGCTGTGTTAAATTCATACTGCGTCCCTGAATTGCATTGAGATACTGTGTGGAAGTAACCCACAGCGTAATGGAAAGTTAGCAGAAATTTAACAATACTGAGGGCAGAAACATTGTAAAATCGCACATATCTGAGAAATTCACCATCTAACATTAAATCAAATCAATATGTCCTATAACAATGTATTGGAGATCCATCATAAGAATGAATTTCAAACAGCTTTAAGAAGGGAAACAACAATTTTGATTGATGGATGATTCTTCTTACCCTAATATTGTATTATATGTTTTTCTGTAAGGATAATAATATCCTTTTGTAGAGTATTTCTCATTCTCATGCAATTTATTTGTTTTGATTTATATCCTCCATTTTGTATTTATTTTTATTTTCATTTGCTATCACATAACAGTTGTTCATGTTGAATGTGTTTTGACTGGATTACCCCAGGACCCTTATTTTTATTTTTGCGATAAAAATCTAAAGAAAACCCAAAAACTTTTGTTTCCCAGAAAAGTAGATTAACCTTTACCTTGATTTCTGCAGTGCCTCCTCATCTGGATCTTGCACTGTGAAGACAAAAAGTGCAGAAATAATCAGAAAAATCAAATTGGAGCGTACAAAAAGAGGGCAGAGGAATCGTTTGGTGAGCCTGGTACTGACGGTATTCAGTGCCAGTGATGTGAGCCAGGATCCTGAAGCTTTTCGACTGCAGGTTGGCGGCACGGCGAGCCCACTCAGACATGTCCTGGTTTGTGTCCGGTGCCCGGATCACGGCTTGGTACACGGGAGATGCACAGTCCACCACAGGCTCCTTGATCGGGAGAACTCCACTGCAGAGCGGAGAGGAAACTCAGGCCACAAATGGAAACATTTTATTCCCACGTTTATAATTTCTCTCTTATTTGAATTGAAGAATTGGTCCCTCCTTCTTGATGTACACGTTAACTACCGCCACTAGGAGGCACTAATGAGCTATTTTACACCTGTAACAGATCCAATAAAAACAATTTATACCGCTAACAATATATATTTTTGTTTTAAAATGTGATTTAAAATATAATTTTTACAAAGTAAAATTTAAATGTGCTAAATGTTGCATTTCATAAGTCATATTTTTTTAACATTAAAAGTCCTAATTTAGAATTTTGATAAAATCAAAATCATAATTTTGAGAAACTGAGCTATAATTTAAATTAAACTGAAAAATTATCAATCACGTAGAAACCTTTGGATATTTGAATATGTCAGCCACTTAAAATAGAAATGACACAATTTATATTTATTTTTTGACCTATAAATTCAAGATTCAAACTTTTAAAGTTATAATTCTGACTTTTGAACTTGTAATTATAAGACACAAAGAAAGTTCAACGGGAGCAAAAAATTAGCAATTTAAAGAAAATATTAAATATTATGGAAGCCCATTTCACCCACTTAAAATATATATATATATTTTCAAGCTGGAATGATGGCACAGATAATTGGTTATAATTTTAACTTTTAAAACCATGATTATGAAATAAGTTGTCTTATAATTGACTTTTTATGTAGTAGCATTTAGTTTCTTATTCCTAGTTATAAGCAGTAAAAGTGTAAATTTAAACTACAGAAATGATCTGAAACATTATCTTTAGATGTCCTGAAAATATATGCCACATAGTCTATTATAGTTTTGATTTGGTGTATTTCTAAGATGTGAGGTCAAACATGTTTAACGATTTTTAAATTCACTGTCATAAGTTTTACTTTGAAAATTTGTTTTAAGACTAAAGTCTGGATTATTTCATTCTGTGTCTCATTCATTCTTTCTAAAAACTCTGTTGCACCACAAAAACAAACTCAACCGTCACTGAAATGCTATTAAGGGACAATACATTTTCTAAACCACGACTTCATTTAATTTGTGGACATAAAAATACATAATTACTCCTCTATTATTAATAGATAGATGTGGAGATCCTGCAGTAAGGGAACTTTAAGGCAACATGACTGCATTCCTCAGAGGGTTAGGGAAGTGAGTTTCAGTTTTTGTCATCTTTTCGGATGAAATCACAGATTCCAGATTACGTAAAGCTAGACATCTTCAACCCAAGCTGCAGTCTCACACTTTGTCCGAAGTACCTGGAAGTACTTCTCAACATTAACGAGTTCATGAAAGAGTCACAGTTAGACGGTTTGATGCACAACCCATTATCACCAAATAAATGCACATATTTATATAGAAGTGAAGCATCTGGAGCAATGCACAAGCTGTTAGGGCACAAAGAAGGCATGAGTCTGAGGAGAATGGAAAGGCGACGCCGCTGTACTCACGCCAAAGGAGAGCCGGCCTCCTCGCTGGGTCACGATCAGGAAGGGAGGATGGGGAGGAATGGGTGGAGGACAGATCACAGGTGGGGTTGGTTTGTAGGATGGAATGAGCAGAGGAGAGTGGGTGAAAGGAACAGAGGAGTACAGGGCACAGACACTGGCTAGCCAGAAAAGAAAAGCCAAACAATCTACTGTTGGCATACTATTTGCAGCAGCGTAGGCTTTAAGAGGCAATATTGCACCGCCACGGCTTTTCAAACGTAATTGTTATACATGCAAAATATCTCTAAGTTTATAGAGCTCACATATTTATCATCTGAGTGCCTAACGTGTCATTTTATGTTTTTTTATTTGTCAGCATCTCCCTTTAACTCATAATGTTGTAATTTTGGGTTTTTTAAGACTGTTCTTTTGGAAAGGTAACCTATTATTCTTACTTGGGAACCTATTATTCTTCGTCTATACCAGTGTTTCTCAACCCTGGTCCTCACCGCCCCCCTGTCCTGCATGTTTTAGGTGTTTCCCTTCTGCCACACACCTGAATTGTATCTCTGGGTGATTCTGCAGTACTTGATTTTCATGCAATCATTTGAATCAGTTGTTCTGGAATACAGGCACATCTAAAACATGCAGAGCAGGGGGGCGGTGAGGACCAGGGTTGAGAAACACTGGTCTATACAAAACATGTTTATTAATTTTTGGCACAAAATCATTCTTAGATAATGACTTTTCAGTCTAGTCAGTTCAGCCTATTTTTTTTAGCTTCTTTCAGAATGTTATATGGCATCTTGTCACTTTAAATCCAAATAATCTGCTGCCGGCCACGACCCCCACTCAACATTTACACTCACACATGAAAACGGCTGCAAACAGCCACGTAATAATACAACTGTACATCTTTGAAAAGCAGAAGTGGAGCCTCCTGCACAACCCACAAGAAGGCAGCAAGTGGTTTCTGGATAACAAATCAACAACATAGCACTTGTCTTTTCCAGCAGCCATTGTACACGACATACAGTAGTAAAACCGGCTGACCAAATGTGCTAGAGCTTTGCTTATGTTGCTAGGTGATGGACTGGGCTGGGGTTGCTAGGTAACGGCACAGTGCCTGTCAAATGTAACTCAACAATCAGGAAGTTTTAAACATTAACTTATTCTCAAAAACGATACACACCTCAGAAAACAAAAAACTTGACTTAAACTAATCAATCAGAGAACCCACTTCACGTCTTCAAAGATTCAGAAGCCAAGACAGCATGTATAAACGGTAATTTTAGTCCTGAAAGGTTCTGATGAAACAATAAATAAATAAATAAATATATATGAACAAATCAGATAAACTTTAGTTCCTGTAGTGTATAAACAATAGAAAGATAACTGTGCCTAATAGTTACAGGAACTAATAAAAGGTTCCTGGAATCTGAAAACATCTTTATCACATGAAGATAAAGATGCTTTATATACTATAAAGTTTATAACATTATAGTATATAAACTTATTCATCTTAATGCCTCTTAAAACCTTCATGTGAGCATATTATGGGCTCAAAAGCTCCTCTGCTAGGCTTAAAGGGCCAGTTCACCCTTTAACAACAATCAAATGCAGTCAACAAAACAGAATGCTTTGATTGTTTTTCAACATTTAATTAGTTATTTATAAGAATATCTATACATTAATACACTGTGTTTAACATTAGAGTGCTTCCTCTTCTGGCTGAGACTTTCCTGATTTGGTTTGTTTAAATCTATTAAATCTAGCTAGGAATAAAATTGTTGACTACAATGAAATTATGCAACTGTGTTTAAGTGTTAAAATATGATTTTTCTCCTCCATTAATTTGGATGAAATGACTGGAAGTGATGAAAATATCAAATTATCAATTGAGGATGGGAGGTGAAACACTGAATTTATTCTGGTTTCCGGACTCACCTGTCGTGTCCTTTGGCCTGCGACTGTCCTGCAATGGCGTCCATGATGGCGTCCTGCGAGTACATGCTGATTGGTGTGTTGTACTGGGCGTGAACGATAGTGGCCTTTCCGCCCGGGCCCCTAACTTCGATGGGTTTGTGAGTGGACAAGGCAGAGTCTTTCAAAGCGATGGGGTTGAAGCTGGGGGTGTACTCCACGCTGTTAGGTCACAGGGAAGTGTGGGAACAGGAAACGGATCCGGGTCAGAGGCAGAAATTCAAGACACGCGAGGTCACTGGTCATGATCTGACCACAGAGGTCATCAACCCCAAACATGCGTAACCCCTTCCATGTTTGTCTCAGGTCCAGTAGTTTGATTTCACAACAGACACGCTCGTGTTCACTGTTTTTATTCTTAAGCTACATTCACATTGCAGCCTGAAGTGATCCAAATCCGATTTTTTTTTGTCAAATCGGATTTGTTTTTCCGTTCACACTTCCAAATACATATTCCACTTGTATGTGTACTCCAGCGTGAGCTGCAAACGACGTGAAAGTGTCCAGCATGCACAGTAGAGGGCGCAATAATGCCACACATAGGGAGTGTCATAGACATAATATAAGAGTAGACCCCGCATTGGTTGCTCCAGCGCAGGAAATACAGCGGCCATCTTGGAGCGGTCGGCCCTCCTACTTTGCTCAGCCAAAACAACAGAAGATGCCTCAGCACTGAAGGATATTGTTGTTAGGATCGATGGACTATTGATGTGAGGGCTCCACAGACAACATTTAACAAGTAAGATGGACATATTATCGGGTATATTTTGTGATTAGAATATTACTTTACTGTATTTATGTCCAGCGGCGAAATACCAGCTAATATTACCTATAGTACTTGGTATAATACGGGTTCAGTCCCGCTATGAAGGCTAACTGAGATTCCGTAAATCTAAAAAAAAATTAATCATTCTCTAACATTGACTTAGATTATCTGACACAAGAGCCTACATTAGAAATGAAACAATGTTAACATATATTATAAAACTTATATTACGTGTTATAACATTCACCAGCAAAGTTCACACATGTGGTGAAGACTATTATTTATGTGTAATTCTTTCACTTTGTCAAAAGTAAGATGCATCTGAAATTTTCCGTTTTTGTTTTGAAGGTTTCCTAAAGACACAATGTGAGGAAGAAGAGGGAAGTAAACATGGATGCTAACGGTGGAACATAGCATATGATTATGAAGTTGTTATCGACCGGAGCAGCATATTAACAATCTAATCCTCATTCTAGTCCGTTATGATTGTTGTTTTTCTTCCTTTACTGAAGTAAAAGTACATAAAATTACTCAAGTAAGAGCTAAAAAGTATTTGGTAAAAAGAATATTCAAGAACTGAGTAAGTGATCAAAATTATTTAATATCTAAAAATTACATAATCAGATGGAGCAAAATATAAATTATATGGAGATTTTGGTATTTTAAAGACCAAAATGAAATTAATTCATATGAATAAAATAATTACAAAATATTGTTCCCAATTAGATTCTTGATTTGGAAAACAGTACTTTATGAAACTAACAAAAACTGCAGGAGTAAGTCTGTGTCTGGTAAATTTTTGCTTGCTTTCATTCAGTGAAGTTGCTCACAGTTTGTAGAGTATCCAGAAATTTTATACAAGTAAGAGTAGCGATACTTCATCGTAAAATTACTCAGGTAAAAGTAAAACATACTGATACTTTTTTTTCCCCCAAAAAAGTTCAATATAACAGAGTAAATGTAGCTACACCTGTGCAGAAGGGGTTCCTAGAAAGTTTGATTGCTACCTGGTTTCAAAAAGTGCCAGTGTTAGAGACTCCAATCAGTGGAGCTGTATAAACCCTTTCAGGACTTGCTAGCAAAACAAAAATTAACAAAAATAAATACTCAGAATACGTGTAAAGAATCCACTTAACACAAACTTGACTTTTTCAATTATTTTGTAACTTATTGAGATGTTCTTATTATAAAACTCTTCTGCAGACTAATGTTTCCACACCAACTGTATCTTTTATTAAAAAATTACTTGGATACTCACTTTGCAGCTGTGTTGGCAATGACCTGAAACACATCAGAGCAACGTACAGACACAGAAACAAAAAGGAGAAAGTTAAAGTCAATAACGGTAATAATATCACATTATGTTTGCATTCAACAATGTTCTCCAGTAATCCCAGGTTCAGGTCAGAATAGCAGCCATTTATCATCAGTGTGATGTTTCTCTGCTCCTATTTTATCATCAGGAATGACTGACAAGAACAGAAGTGTTTCAGTCACATGATGCAGGACACATTTAGCACAGAACAGACATAAATATACACAAACGTAGCACAAAGTACCAGATCCATTTATGTCAGAACTGTAAATTAATTCTGCAGATGCTCTGTGCCTCTACAAAGAGACACAAAGGGTTTATCTTAGAGATATGCCGATCAGGTTTTTTCCTGCCGATTCCGATTCCCCATGAGGGCCGATCACCGATACTGATCACATAATTATTGTTTTTTTAATCATAAGAACTACTTTCTATTATATGGAAAAAGGAACCTTAAATTCACCTTAATTTAGACAAAAACTTCTTTTTAATAACTTTTTCCAAGAACAAAACAAAACAGGCCTTGTGCAAATTGTACTGCTATCGTAATACTATCTTTAACAGACTGAAAACATATGAAGGCTCTGAAAATAATGCAAAGAGTCAAAATAAAACTTCTCAACATTACCAAAGAATTCAAGTATAAAACTTAACATTCAAAGGCAAATACAGGATCAGTGAATAAACAATAAACAAACAATAAACAATCCTGAGTTACTGAATGAAAACTTCTTGATAGCATGGCGGCTAGCTGATTACTGCTAGTTCTGAGTGGCTGTTTCTGACTGAGCGGAGTAATTATGCAGAACAGGGAGGAGATCGATTACTTTTTCAGAGATTATCTGTCTCATGTTAGGCCAGCGAAAGTTTAATACGTATGTAAAATGTATTTTTTTTAGGTTAGATGCTGCAACTTTAAACAGAGGTTCGGTGTGAGAGTCACTACCAGGTGGAGCAGAAGCGGCGCTCTGTCTGTGAAATATTACCACCTGTAGCGCGGAGCAGCGGTTCAACAGCGAGAGCAGAACCAGCGTCTTACATCGCAGCTCGAAGACTTAAATAATTTTGTGGGTTATTTGTTTAG